>NC_057806.1:251568288-251779185 GCF_018294505.1 Triticum aestivum | reverse complement strand
ATTGCACACGGTCCAATAAGAATATGTGTGTATGATAATAAGGAAAAGTGGCAGAACCGCCGATTTTTGCAACGCTCAAGGCGGGAGTTTGTTTTTAGATTTCTAGCTAGATGGTCTATCACACACTGTTTGTCCCAATTTTCAACTACCCGCCTTTAGCTTGCGCAGGTGGTGATTTTACAACGCACTAGCACCGCACACGGTTAAGCCAGTACCTCCACCTTTGCCCGCGCTTGCGTGGTCGTGGTGATTCCACAACCCACTAGCATCGCACACAATTAACCCACTACCTACACCCTTGATCGTGCTTGCGCAATCGTGGTGATTTCACAATGCACTTGCATCACACACGGTAAAGCCAGTACACCCGTGTCCGTTGAGCGTTATCCGAGTCTTTGCGGCAAAAAAACATCACAGAGGGTCAGAAGACAGCCACACCAACATGTGGCCCAAATATATATGAGTGAAAAGGGTGGTCTGTGATGTTCAAAATTCCAATGCACAACTTTGACCGCGTGGGCCCACGGTTGGGCGTGTCGTCGAAGATCGATGAGACGGGCCAGAAGTCAAGAACCACCTGGAAGTGTCGAAATATATGTAGGAATATAGGGTGTGATGTTTAAAACTTTAAATACACAATGCACAACTTTGGTGGCACATGCCTCCCAAACCCAAAAGCACCCTTGGATATATCTATAATGACATAATGTCGTATCTACCTATCTAGGGTGCTTGACCGACCTCCCACTTCATGTCGGCGGGGCGGATGCATGTACTGATACTTTGGTCATACATGCATGTCGCCATGACCTACCATAAGACGGACCAGTGAATGTATTGCTTGGTCAAACGACAACTGTTGTTGTCAATGAAAAATGGATAGAATATATATATAAATTGTTGGGAACATTGCATGGAAAAACCAAAAACCTTCTACGCACACGCAAGATCTATCCATGGAGATGCATAGCAACGAGAGGGAAGAGTGTGTCTATGTACCCTCGTAGACCGTAAGTGGAAGCATTTGTTAATGCGGTTGATGTAGTTGAACTTCTTCGTGATCCAACCGATCGAGTACCGAATGTACGACACCTCTGCGTTCAGCATACGTTCAGCTCGGTGACGTCCTCGTCTTCTAGATCCAGCAAGATGGCGAAGTAGTGGATGAGTTCTGGCAGCACAATGGCATGGTGATGGTGGTGGTGATGCTATCTCCGTAGGGCTTCACCTAAGCACTATGAAAATATGACAGAGGGACGAAACTGTGGAGGGGGGCGACGCACACGGCTAAGAGATTGTCATGTTTATGTGTGGCACCCCCTCCCACATATATATAGGTGGGGGAGAGGGGAGCGGCCAGGAGGCGCGCCAAGTAGGGCCAAATCCTACTTGGGGTCTTCCCCAAGCCGCCCCCTTCCTTATTTGAGTGCGGGGGGAAGGCAGGGGGAGGTGGTGCCCCCCTTTCCTTTCTCTCCGAGGAGCGAAAGGCAGGAGGGGCCACCCCTCCCCTTTCCTTCCACTAGGGCCGTCCGGCCAGGGAGAGGGGCGGG
This sequence comes from Triticum aestivum, assembly GCF_018294505.1. Taxonomy (NCBI): domain Eukaryota; kingdom Viridiplantae; phylum Streptophyta; class Magnoliopsida; order Poales; family Poaceae; genus Triticum; species Triticum aestivum. Next base: position 251,777,635 of record NC_057806.1, on the reverse strand, counting down.
CCAGCCCCCTTGTGGGCTGGTCTGTCCCCCCTTGGCCTGTTAGGCCCATACACCTACCGGGGTGTTCGGAACCCCTTCCGACGATCGTATGATTACCCAGTGCACTCCGAAACTCTTCCAGCGTCCTAATATCATCGTCCTATATATCAATCCTTACCTCCAGATCATTCTAGAGCTCCTCGTCATGTCTGTGATCTCATCCGAGACTCCGAAGAACATTCGGTCACCAAATCATATAACACTATATCGTTAACGAACGTTAAGCGTGCGGACCCTACGGGTTCCAGAACTATGTAGACATGACCGAGACACCTCTCTGATAAATAACCAATAGCGGAACCTGGATGCCCATATTGGCTCCTACATATTCTACGAAGATGTTTATCGGTCGAACCTTATCAGAACATACGTAATTCCTTTTGTCTATCGGTATGTTAATTGCCAAAGATTCCATCATCGATATCTTCATACCTAGTTCAATCTCGTTACCGGCAAGTCTCTTTACTCGTTCCGTGATACACCATCTTGTAACTAACTCCTTACTCACTTTTCTTGCAAGGCTTCTTATGATGTGTATTATTGAGTGGGCCTAGAGATACCTCTCCGATACACGGAGTGACAAATCCTAATCTCGGTCTATGCCAACTCAACAAACACCTTCAGAGATGCCCGTAGAGCATCTTTATGATCACCCATTTATGTTGTGACGTTTGATAGCACACAAGGTATTACTATGGTATCCAGGAGTTGCATAATCTCATAGTCAAAATGATGAGGACATGACTACCTTGGATACGACCAAAAATATTGCATACATGTATATTAGTGAGGTGATTTCTAATGCAAACTATGCAATAATTTATTTATGTCATCCAGGACAAAAATACTTCACAAACTTTTGTGCCATGTCTAATTGCATGTGTATGGGACATTTGTACAATCCACATATGAAGATAAGGGAAAAGGAGAAGTTTAGGTGTTGTTCAAAAAGTCCTCTCATGTCACTTTTTGATAGAGGCAAAGGTGTCCTGTCTTTCGATGAGATGATGGATATCGCTTTGGTGGCAGTCGACTTTGATGATCCGACTACGAACGTGCGTGGACGTCGCGCCTTAGCAATCGCTAAACCAACTCCGAGAGGTTATTGACCACGCTGGAGCACGATCAACCTGACCACGAGGGTCTGTTTCCTGCGAGCAAACGAAGAACAAGCAAGAAACTGAGATTGCAATCTGGATATTGCGAATATAAGATGAAAGCTTTATTGATCAAGGTGGGGTTCTGTGACGCCTTTGTCTGTTCGTTGAACACAAACGAAGTACGCGAAGTTGCAGCTATGGCGAACTTTTAATCTAAACAAAACCCAAAATCTAAACGATGCCCTAAGGGCTGTATATATGGAGGAAGAGGGGGGAATTTCGTGGCCCTTGGTGGAGGGGTCCGAAATCAACCCTATCTCTTGTTTCCCCACACATACGGACTCTAAAAATAGCCTATACTTATGTATTTGGAAATTACATGGGCCTGGCCCAATAATAAGGTGACGCAGCACCTAAAATAGCCTCGGGACGAAATTTATGAAGTGGCATCTTGTATATTTCATCCAAGGCTTCATGCACCCATTATGGTGGCTTCAAAGTCCTGAAATCATCACTTGTAACTCCGTTCTTGTTCCCCTTGCGCATGCCATCATCTCCATGCTTGTTCTTGCTCCAATGTTCATCCTTCTCCAAGCTAGGCCCTTCATTTGTAAGCAAAACAAATGTATCCAATTTAGGCAGCATCATATTCTCATGAACATTAGAATCATTACCAAGAAACGAAAGTACCTGATAATTTAATTGGCGTGCGCGAGCTCTAGTAATTGGTCCCGTATATGTAGCAGCAGGGGCTGTGGGTGTAACAATTGTATTGATGTCCTCATCATCCTCCCCTTCTTGAAATGAAGTCGTCCTCGACAGAAACTCATCTTCCTCACCCAAATAAGGCTTCAAATCTGCAATGTTAAAAGTGGGACTAACCCCAAAATCTGCAGGCAGCTCAAGTTTATATGCATTATCATTTATTTTCTCTAACACCTTAAAGGGACCATCAGCACGTGGCATTAGCTTTGATTTGCGCAAATCAGGGAATCTATCCTTACGCAAATGTAACCAAACAAGATCTCCAGGTGCAAACACAACATGTTTTCTACCCTTATCTCCAGCAAGTTTATATTTAGCATTCATACGCTCAATGTTTTCCTTCGTTAACTCATGCATTTTTAAAATCAATTCAGCACGTTGTTTAGCATCAAAATTAACCTTCTCCGAAGATGGAAGAGGCAACAAATCAATAGGTGCACGAGGTAGGAAACCATACACAACTTCAAAAGGGCACATATTAGTAGTAGAATGCAATGAACGATTATAAGCAAATTCAATATGAGGCAAGCATTCCTCCCACATTTTCTTATTATTCTTCAAAACAGCCCTAAGCATAGTAGACAACGTTCTATTGACTACTTCAGTTTGTCCATCAGTTTGGGGGTGACAAGTAGTACTAAAAAGCAGTTTAGTCCCCAACTTAGCCCATAAACATCTCCAAAAGTGGCTAAGAAATTTAGTATCACGATATGAAACAATAGTATTTGGCACACCATGCAAGCGAATAATTTCACGAAAGAACAAATCAGCAATATTAACAGCATCATCGCTTTTATGACATGGTATAAAGTGTGCCATTTTCGAGAATCTATCCACGACAACAAATATGCTATCCCTCCCCTTCTTTGTTCGAGGTAAACCTAAAACAAAGTCCATAGATATATCCTCCCAAGGAACACTAGGTACAGGCAAAGGCATATATAAACCATGAGGATTGAGTCGTGACTTAGCTTTTTGACATGTAGTGCAGCGAGCAATAAAACGCTCAACATCCTGTCTCATCTTTGGCCAAAAGAAATGTGTAGCAAGTACGTCCTCCGTCTTCTTCACGCCAAAGTGTCCCATTAATCCTCCTCCATGCGCCTCCTGCAACAACAAAAGACGAACGGAGCTAGCTGGAATGCATAGCTTGTTAGCACGAAACACAAATCCATCGTTAACAACAAACTTGTTCCACATTCTTCCTTCTTTACAATTATGCATTACATCTTTAAAATCAGCATCATGCACATATTGATCTTTGATGGTCTCCAAACCAAATATTTTGAAGTCAAGTTGTGAAAGCATAGTATAGCGACGAGACAATGCATCAGCTATAACATTTTCTTTTCCCTTCTTGTGTTTAATGACATAAGGGAAAGTCTCAATGAATTCAACCCATTTAGCATGTCTACGATTCAGTTTAGCTTGACTTTTAATATGTTTCAAAGATTCATGATCAGAATGTATAACAAATTCTTTGGGCCATAAATAATGTTGCCATGTTTCTAAAGTCCGAACAAGAGCATATAATTCTTTATCATAAGTAGAATAATTCAGACTAGGCCCACTCAATTTTTCAGAAAAGTATGCAACAGGTTTGCCATCTTGTAATAACACACCTCCTAATCCAATTCCACTAGCATCACATTCAAGCTCAAAAGTCTTATTAAAATCAGGAAGTTGGAGTAAAGGAGCATGTGTCAACTTATCTTTCAATACCGTGAATGCTTCTTCCTGTGCGGTACCCCAAAGAAAAGGCACATCTTTCTTTGTAAGCTCATTGAGAGGTGCAGCAATGGTGCTGAAATCTCTCACAAAACGCCTATAGAATCCAGCGAGGCCAAGAAAACTCCTCACTTGTGTGACCGTTTTGGGTTGCGGCCAACTCTCAATAGCTTCAATCTTGGCTTTATCAACTTCAATTCCCTGTGGAGTAACAACATAGCCAAGAAAAGATACTCGGTCGGTGCAAAAGGTGCACTTCCCAAGGTTACCAAACAAACGTGCATCACGTAGAGCAATAAAAACAGCACGTAAATGTTCCAAATGTTCTTCCAAAGATCTGCTATAAATCAATATGTCATCAAAGTAAACTACCACAAATCGTCCAATGAAAGCACGTAAAACTTCGTTCATTAATCTCATGGAAGTACTAGGTGCATTAGTTAACCCAAAAGGCATGACTAACCACTCATATAATCCAAACTTAGTTTTAAATGCTGTTTTCCATTCATCTCCCAATTTCATACGAATTTGATGGTAGCCACTACGCAAATCAACTCTGGAGAATATTGTAGAGCCACTCAATTCATCAAGCATATCATCTAGCCTAGGAATAGGATGACGATAACGAATAGTAATATTATTAATGCCTCTACAATTAACACACATACGTGATGTACCATCCTTTTTCGGCACTAGAATAATAGGAACAGCACAAGGACTAAGGGATTCACGTATATAACCTTTGTCGAGAAGCTCTTGTACTTGACGCATAATCTCCTTCGTCTCCTCTGGATTGGTACGGTATGGTGCACGGTTTGGCAGTGAAGCACCGGGAATTAAGTCAATCTGATGCTCAATCCCTCGAATAGGCGGTAATCCCGGTGGCACGTCTTGTGGAAAAATGTCAGCGAACTCCTGCAAAATGTTAGTGACAGCAGGAGGCAAAGAGGAAGGCACGTCCTCGAATGAAAATAATGCCTCTTTGCACACAAAAGCATAGCAAACAGATTTGCTGAAATCTAGCTCTTCAATATCAGATTTGGTGGCAAATAAACATGCACTTTTCAATTTAATTTCAGAAGCAACACTAGATGGTTTATTATTAGGCTTCATTTGTTGCTCAAATTCTTTTGCCACAATCTGATTTTCACTCTTATTCTTCTCCTGTTTTGCTTTATTAGCTCTATTAATATCATCTTTCAAAATGGACTCAGGAGTCATAGGAAGCAAAGTAATATTTTTATCCTTATGAACAAGAGTATAGTGATTGTTTCTACCATGGTGTACAGAATTTTTATCAAATTGCCATGGTCTACCAAGTAATAAGGAACATGCTTGCATAGGTACCACATCACAATCAACATAATCAGCATATGTAGAGATACTAAAATGCACACGAACAGTACGTGTTACCTTAACCTTGCCGCTGTTGTTGAACCATTGGATGTAGTAAGGATGTGGATGTGGTCTTGTGGTGAGAGAAAGCTTCTCCACCATCTCCATGCTAGCCAAGTTGTTGCAGCTCCCTCCGTCTATTATGACGCGCACAGAACGTTCCTTCACAACTCCCTTGGTATGGAACAAATTGTGCCTCTGATTTTGCTCAGCTTGTGTGACCTGCACACTCAAAACACGTTGAGCAACTAAACATTCATACCTGTCAACGTCTTCAGGAGCCATGTATTGCGTCTCATGATCAGAATCATCTCCACCATGTTCTTCACGTGTAATAAGAGCCAAAGTCTCCTCATCATAGTCACTAGCGGACTCATATCCACCATCCGCGGTAGCAATCATCACACGCGGAGATTTGCATTCTCTCGCATAATGACCTCCTCCCTTACAACGACGACAAATAATATCACTTGTGTGCCCTGTTGATGCCATGGAAGAAGAAGAACTCTGTGCAGGCCCAGCAGGTGCGCTCTTGGCAGATAATGGTGGTTGTGCCTGTTTTCTTGTATCACGACTGGAGGAGGCACGTGATTGAGGTGCTGGTGCAGTTGAAGTAGAAGATGCACGCGGTGTCCATGATGAAGGTCGGCCTGCAGAAAAGTTAGTTCGTGCCAATGCTTGTCGATCCTACACTTCACGTTCAGCTTTACAAGCAAGATGGAATAAACGAGTGATATTAGTATACTCCTTATAGTCTAGAATGGTCTGAATCTCTCTATTTAATCCACCCAGAAAACGTGCAAGCATAGCTTCATTCTCCTCAACAATACCACATCTAATCATGCCAGTTTGTAATTCCTGATAATATTCTTCTACAGAATTTTTCCCTTGTCTTAAGCGCCGTAATTTTTGAAGCAATTCACGTTGATAATATGGTGGAACCCAACGAGTACGCATAGCAGTTTTCAAAGCAGCCCAAGTAGTTGGAATAGGATATAATCTACAATGTTCAGACCACCATACACATGCAAAACTAGTGAAAGCACAAATAGCAGCAGCAACTCGTCTCTCCTCGGGATATTGTAAACATGTAAATCGTTGTTCAGTTTCTAACTCCCAAGTAAGATATATATCAGGAACATATCTACCCTCAAATGGTGGAATATTCAATTTCAGTTTAGGAATATGGACATCATCTCGTACCTGAGGTGGTGGTGCAGGCCTACCATTACGAATATATACCTGAGGTCGACCTATTGGTGGTGGTGCAGGTAGCTGCACGTAGTGCTGATTTTGATCGACCTCATCCTCATAATCGCCCGCATACTCATCATCCTCCTGGGTACCAGCAGCAGCAGTAGTAGGAGCCAAAGAAGCACCAACAGCAGTAGCAGCGGCACCAGAATTTTGTCCTGGCTCAATAGGAACACGCTGTGCTCGTCCATACTGATTCGGAAGGGGGCGTAGTTGTTGTTGTTGCAGAGGTGCGACAGGTGCAGCCGGTGGTGGAAGACGCGCAAGCAGTTCATTAAATCTGTTATCGAGCTTTGTTTCGAACGTCTTCTCAAGGCCAGTGATCTTCTCCATGGCCTCTTCAAAATTGTTCAGCACATCTTGCACCTGTTCAGTCATCATTTGCTGAAACTTATCATGAAGCTCCTTGTTCGATAAGTTCTCCCAGTCAATCTCGTCGGCTTGTGATCCTGGCATGGTTAGCAGCAATAGAAACACACAAGAATATGATCCCACAGACTACTAAGAAGTTGTGGTGGTGTATCACAAACCCGTCAAGCAAACCTCAAATTCTTACCAGTTCTTACCCAGCAGCAGGTGGTGATCGGCAACCGTTGTAGTCAAAACTTCTCAAAGCTTGGATAGAGCGATTACCAGGGAAAGTCAAACGCACGACGTAGATGTATGTGGAGCTGGGAAGGCTTATAATATGGTAGCAAAAAGGGTCAGCAATAATCAATTCAGAGATGCAAAGTTGAATAAACGCTCAACGACGGTACTGTGCTGGTCCTAGGCTAGACCGTGCTAGAGACGCGAGCCTAGAAAACTAACAAAATCACGGCGCTGCACGTAAACAAGGGAAAAGCACACTCTCGAAAAAAAAATTCGCTCTTTTTTTTTGCGCTGCTTCTTTTTTTTGCGCTGCTCTTTTTTTTCGCGAAAAATCACTATAATGGCGAGTGTCTCAAAACTCTTCCCAGGTCAAACTGACAGGATGGGCACGAAATTTTTGTGACCAAATTTTTTTTTTTACTGCCCGGACCCAAAAACTGGAAACGGGTCAAAAAAAAACTTTCTATAACGGCGACTGTCTCAATACGCTTAGAAACACCTAAAAATAGGATAGCCAGAAATTTTTTTGTCAAGTGCGTTTTTCGAAAATTTTGGGCCTAAACGGAGGGTGGTTTCCGGACTCTTTTTTTTTTGGAAACCAACCTCTTCTACGGACGGCAAAAGATTGCTGGAATCCGAAACCTACTCAGACAAGGAAACACGAATCAGAAATTAGATGGATCCCGAAAACAAACATAATATGCAAGGAACTCGGATTGGTGGTGGATATATGGTGGTGGTATATGGCAGCGGTGGTGGTAGCGGTGGTAGTATATGGATATGGATCGGTAGTGGTATATGGACACGGATTGGTGGTGGTATATGGATACGGATTCGGAGCGGTGGCGGATAAGCGGTGGTGGTAGATGGCATGGGCGATGATGATGGTGCGGCGGCGGCGTGACAACTTATGACCAGAACTCGAAACTCTAAAAGACTAGACTCTAAGACCAGCAACTAGACACGACAATGCAACCGCAAATTCAACAAAGCAAAACCCTAAAAAGATTATCCAAAGGCTCAGATTGGTTCGGATATGATGAACTAACCCTAATTTTTTTTGTGGCTTTTTCGTGGACTATAGGTATGAAGAACAGACTCGATCTAAACTACGAAAAACTGTAAAAATCTCACCGAGCAACCTGGAAATCTGATACCACTTGATAGAGGCAAAGGTGTCCCGTCTTTCGATGAGATGATGGATATCGCTTTGGTGGCAGTCGACTTTGACGATCCGACTACGAACGTGCGTGGACGTCGCGCCTTAGCAATCGCTAAACCAACTCCGAGAGGTTATTGACCACGCCGGAGCATGATCAACCTGACCACGAGGGTCTGTTTCCTGCGAGCAAACGAAGAACAAGCAAGAAACTGAGATTGCAATCTGGATATTGCGAATATAAGATGAAAGCTTTATTGATCAAGGTGGGGTTCTGTGACGCCTTTGTCTGGTCGTTGAACACAAACGAAGTACGCGAAGTTGCAGCTATGGCGAACTTTTAATCTAAACAAAACCCAAAATCTAAACGATGCCCTAAGGGCTGTATATATGGAGGAAGAGGGGGGAATTTCGTGGCCCTTGGTGGAGGGGTCCGAAATCAACCCTATCTCTTGTTTCCCCACACATACGGACTCTAAAAATAGCCTATACTTATGTATTTCGAAATTACATGGGCCTGGCCCAATAATAAGGTGACGCAGCACCTAAAATAGCCTCGGTACGAAATTTATGAAGTGGCATCTTGTATATTTCGTCCAAGGCTTCATGCACCCATTATGGTGGCTTCAAAGTCCTGAAATCATCACTTGTAACTCCGTTCTTGTTCCCCTTGCGCATGCCATCATCTCCATGCTTGTTCTTGCTCCAATGTTCATCCTTCTCCAAGCTAGGCCCTTCATTTGTAAGCAAAACAAATGTATCCAATGTAGGCAGCATCATATTCTCATGAACATTAGAATCATTACCAAGAAACGAAAGTACCTGGTAATTTAGTTGGCGTGCACGAGCTCTAGTAATTGGTCCAGTATGTATAGCAGCAGGGGCTGTGGGTGTAACAATTGTATTGATGTCCTCATCATCCTCCCCTTCTTGAAATGAAGTCGTCCTCGACGGAAGTTCATCTTCCTCACCCAAATAAGGCTTCAAATCTGCAATGTTAAAAGTGGGACTAACCCCAAAATCTGCAGGCAGCTCAAGTTTATATGCATTATCATTTATTTTCTCTAACACCTTAAATGGACCATCAGCACGTGGCATTAGCTTTGATTTGCGCAAATCAGGAAATCTATCCTTACGCAAATGTAACCAAACAAGATCTCCAGGTGCAAACACAACATGTTTTCTACCCTTATCTCCAGCAAGTTTATATTTAGCATTCATACGCTCAATGTTTTCCTTAGTTAGCTCATGCATTTTTAAAATCAATTCAGCATGTTGTTTAGCATCAAAATTAACCTTCTCCGAAGATGGAAGAGGCAACAAATCAATAGGTGCACGAGGTAGGAAACCATACACAACTTCAAAAGGGCACATCTTAGTAGTAGAATGCAATGAACGATTATAAGCAAATTCAATATGAGGCAAGCATTCCTCCCACATTTTCTTATTATTCTTCAAAACAGCCCTAAGCATAGTAGACAACGTTCTATTGACTACTTCAGTTTGTCCATCAGTTTGGGGGTGACAAGTAGTACTAAAAAGCAGTTTAGTCCCCAACTTAGCCCATAAACATCTCCAAAAGTGGCTAAGAAATTTAGTATCACGATCTGAAACAATAGTATTTGGCACACCATGCAAGCGAATAATTTCACGAAAGAACAAATCAGCAACATTAACAGCATCATCGCTTTTATGACATGGTATAAAGTGTGCCATTTTCGAGAATCTATCCACGACAACAAATATGTTATCCCTCCCCTTCTTTGTTCGAGGTAAACCTAAAACAAAGTCCATAGATATATCCTGATAGAGGCAAAGGTGTCCCGTCTTTCGATGAGATGATGGATATCGCTTTGGTGGAAGTCGACTTTGACGATCCGACTACGAACGTGCGAGGACGTCGCGCCTTAGCAATCGCTAAACCAACTCCGAGAGGTTATTGACCACGCCGGAGCACGATCAACCTGACCACGAGGGTCTGTTTCCTGCGAGCAAACGAAGAACAAGCAAGAAACTAAGATTGCAATCTGGATATTGCGAATATAAGATGAAAGCTTTATTGATCAAGGTGGGGTTCTGTGACGCCTTTGTCTGGTCGTTGAACACAAACGAAGTACGCGAAGTTGCAGCTATGGCGAACTTTTAATCTAAACAAAACCCAAAGTCTAAACGATGCCCTAAGGGCTGTATATATGGAGGAAGAGGGGGGGAATTTCGTGGCCCTTGGTGGAGGGGTCCGAAATCAACCCTATCTCTTGTTTCCCCACACATACGGACTCTAAAAATAGCCTATACTTGTGTATTTCAAAATTACATGGGCCTGGCCCAATAATAAGGTGACGCAGCACCTAAAATAGCCTCGGGACGAAATTTATGAAGTGGCATCTTGTATATTTCGTCCAAGGCTTCATGCACCCATTATGGTGGCTTCAAAGTCCTGAAATCATCACTTGTAACTCCGTTCTTGTTCCCCTTGCGCATGCCATCATCTCCATGCTTGTTCTTGCTCCAATGTTCATCCTTCTCCAAGCTAGGCCCTTCATTTGTAAGCAAAACAAATGTATCCAATTTAGGCAGCATCATATTCTCATGAACATTAGAATCATTACCAAGAAACGAAAGTACCTGGTAATTTAGTTGGCGTGCACGAGCTCTAGTAATTGGTCCAGTATGTATAGCAGCAGGGGCTGTGGGTGTAACAATTGTATTGATGTCCTCATCACTTTTGGGCCAAGACAAGATAAAGTCCAAGTCTCTCACGTTCTGGATTCAGATTCGGACTGCACAGACATACCTGACTCAAAACACCAACAACTTTTTCATACAGACTCCGAATTGGGTGATTCATTTTTTGTTTGAAATTAGATTTTGTGCTCTTTCCAACACAATTGGATGCACCTTCAAATTCGTCCGGAGCGTTGAGTTATGGACGAAACAATCTAACGTTGCAGCAGAATCCGAGTCTGATGAGGACATCAATACCATTGTTACACCCACAGCCCCTGCTGCTATACATACTGGACCAATTACTAGAGCTCGCACACGCCAATTAAATTATCAAGTACTTTAGTTTCTTGGTAATGATTCTAATGTTCATGAGAATATGATGCTGCCTAAATTGGATACATTTGTTTTGCTTACAAATGAAGGGCCTGGCATGGATAAGACGGATGAACACTGGAGCAAGACCAAGCATGGAGATGATGGCATGCGCAAGGGGACCCAGAACGGAGTTACAAGTGATGATTTCAGGACTTTGAAGCCATCATAAGGAGTGCATGAAGCCTTGGACGAAATATACAAGATGGCAATTCATAAATTTCGTCTAGAGGCTATTCTAGGTGTTGTGTCACCTTATTATTGGGCCAGGCCCATGTATTTTTGAAATACTTAAGTATAGGCTGTTTTTAGAGTGTGTATGTGTGGGGAAACAAGAGTTAGGGTTGGTTTCGGACCCCTCCTCCAAGGGCCATGAAATTCCCCCCTCTTCCTCCATATATACATCCCTTAGGGCGTCGTTTAGACTTTGGGGATTTGTTTAGTTAAAAGTTAGCCATTGCAACTTCGTGTACTTCGTTTGTATCCAACGACTAGACCAAGACCGCTTACGGATCCCCACCATTATCAATACTTCATATATATTCATAATATTCAGATTGCTTTATCATATTCTTGCTCGTTCTTTGATTGCTTGCATGATAGAGGCGAGGGTCCCGATCTTTCGATGAGATGATAACTATCGATTTGGTGAAGATGACTTTGACGATCCGACTACAAACGTGCACGACGTTGCGCCTTAGCAATCGCTAAACCAACTTCAAGAGGTTATTGACCACGCCGGAGCACAATCAACCTGACCACGAAGGTCTATTCCTGCAAGCAATCGAAGAACAAGCAAGAATATGATAAAAGCAATCTGAATATTGTGAGTATATATGAAGTATTGATGAAGGTGGGGATCCGTAAGCGGTCTTGGTCTGGTCGTTGAACACAAACGAAGTACACGAAGTTGCAATGGCTAACTTTTAACTAAACAAATCCCAAGGAAAAGCTACTAGATGGATCTACTTATATAGGAGCAAGGGGTGGCGGCCAAGGAGGTGGGAGGACGTCCCAAGGCAGCCTAAAACTAAATCTAGGTCGTACAAGGCCAATGGGCCCAAGTGGAGGTGATGTAACACCTTTGGACTTGTAGTTTGACTCGGATTCTGCTGCAGCATCAGATTGTTTCGTCCACAACTCAACGCTCCGGACTTGTAGTGCGCGAAATCTAGTTTCCAACAAAAAAAGAATCACCCAATTCGGAGTCCGTATGAAAAACTTGTGTGCGTTTTGAGTCAGGTATGTCTGTGCAGTCCGAATCTGAATCCAGAACGTGAGAGACTTGGACTCTATCTTCTCTTGGGCCAAAAGTGACGTGAGAGAACTTTTTGGACAGCAAATAAACATCTCTTTCTTCCTTATCTTCATATGTGGATTGTACAAATGTCCCATACACCTGCAATTAGACAAAACACAAAAGTGTGTGAAGTATTTTTGTTCTGGATAACATAAATAGATTATTGAATAGTTTGCACTAGAAATCACCTGACAAATATGCATATATGCAATATTTTTGGTCATATCCAAGGTAGCCATGTCCTCATCATCCTCCCCTTCTTGAAAATAAAGCCGTCCTCGGCGTTGCTTAATCTGAAATGTGGCTAACAAAAGAAACAAGGTGTACATGTTGTATATGTATATGTCATCCATTTTTACTTTCCTTGATTTTTGCATATATGACACATGAATAGATGAGTAACTTGCATAGTTCATAAAATCTAAAGCCAAAAAATTAGCACAAGAAGTAGAAGGCATGAAAATATTGCAACTCAGTTTGCACATATAAGTGAAGCTCTTATTCATTTCAAAAGATTGACAATGTTCATCATTAAACCATCCCAACATTGGTGAATAAACCTTACTTGCATCAAATTTACATGCTACAACATGCTTAAATAAGCAAACATGCAATAAGTCATTCAACACAGAATCATCACCAAGATTAGAGGTCATATCAAAATGATTAAACATTGGTTTTGCATCAATAGTTAATTCAATGGGTGCACTCAAAGTTGGTATTTCACATGGCAAAGTCAAATTATCAACGTAGTCCTCTAAAATAGGTGGTGTGATCAAAGTAGTGGGTAGCTCATCAGATGGTGCATTCAAATTGACAAGGCATTCATCATTCTCATGTAGAGATGGAAGATCAGTACCTTTGTCATTACCTCTTATGATCAACTCAGATGATGTAGCCACTCTCGGGGGCGATGTGTCACATGGTGGAGGTGATGTAGTCCTGACAACAACGGATGTGGTTGTCATAGTATGCCTAGTAGTTGAAGGAACAATCATATCAACTCTTGGAATGTGCACCGTGCGCTTGTTCTCCTCGTGGCCAACACGTCGTTTTATTTCCTGTTCAGCTTTGCAAGCAAGATGAAACAAATGGTCCATAGGATAACACTCTTCATGAATTAGTATCTCTTGAATATCACGGTTTAATCCTCCCCAAAATCTATTCATAAAATCATCTTCACTTTCTTCTAAAGAGGAATGCAACAAGGTAGTTTGTAAATCATCATAATATTTTGTTACAGTTTCACTACCTTGTTTTAAGTGTTGCAACTTCTTAATCATGTCACGAGTATAATAAGCAGGGACGAAAGTATGTCGCATGGTGATAGAGGCGGGGTGTCCCGATCTTTCGATGAGATGATACTACCGATTTGGTGGAGACGACTTTGACGATCCGACTACAAACGTGCACGACGTTGCGCCTTAGCAATCGCTAAACCAATCTCCTGAGGTTATTGACCACGCCGGAGCACGATCAACCTGACCACGAAGGTCTATTCCTGCAAGCAATCGAAGAACAAGCAAGAATATGATAAAAGCAATCTGAATATTGCGAATATATATGAAGTATTGATAAAGGTGGGGATCCGTAAGCGGTCTTGGTCTGGTCGTTGGACACAAACGAAGTACACGAAGTTGCAATGGCTAACTTTTAACTAAACAAATCCCAAGGAAAAGCTACTAGATGGATCTACTTATATAGGAGCAAGGGGTGGCGGCCAAGGAGGTGGGAGGACGTCCCAAGGCAGCCTAAAACTAAATCTAGGTCGTACAAGGCCAATGGGCCCAAGTGGAGGTGATGTAACACCTTTGGACTTGTAGTTTGACTCGGATTCTGCTGCAGCATCAGATTGTTTCGTCCACAACTCAACGCTCCGGACGAATTTGAAGGTGATTCCAATTGGGTTGGAAAGTGCACGAAATCTAGTTTCCAACAAAAAAAGAATCAACCAATTCGGAGTCCGTATGGAAAACTTGTGTGCATTTTGAGTCAGGTGTGTCTGTGCAGTCCGAATCTGAATCCAGAACGTGAGAGACTTGGACTCTATCTTCTCTTGGGCCAAAAGTGACGTGAGAGAACTTTTTGGACAGCAAATAAACATCTCTTTCTTCCTTATCTTCATATGTGGATTGTACAAATGTCCCATACACCTGCAATTAGACAAAACACAAAAGTGTGTGAAGTATTTTTGTTAACATAAATAGATTATTGAATAGTTTGCACTAGAAATCACCTGACAAATATGCATATATGCAATATTTTTGGTCATATCCAAGGTAGTCATGTCCTCATCATCCTCCCCTTCTTGAAAATAAAGCCGTCCTTGGCGTTGCTTAATCTGAAATGTGGCTAACAAAAGAGACAAGGTGTACATGTTGTATATGTATATGTCATCCATTTTTACTTCCCTTGATTTTTGCATATATGACACATGAATAGATGAGTAACTTGCATAGTTCATAAAATCTAAAGCCAAAAAATTAGCACAAGAAGTAGAAGGCATGAAAATATTGCAACTCAGTTTGCACATATAAGTGAAGCTCTTATTCATTTCAAAAGATTGACAATGTTCATCATTAAAACATCCCAACATTGGTGAATAAACCTTACTTGCATCAAATTTACATGCTACAACATGCTTAAATAAGCAAACATGCAATAAGTCATTCAACACAGAATCATCACCAAGATTAGAGGTCATATCAAAATGATTAAACATTGGTTCTTTTGCATCAATAGTTAATTCAATGGGTGCACTCAAAATTGTTGGTATTTCAGTTGTTTGATCACATGGCAAAGTCAAATTATCAACGTAGTCCTCTAAAATAGGTGGTGTGATCAAAGTAGTGGGTAGCTCATCAGATGGTGCATTCAAATTGACAAGGCATTCATCATTCTCATGTAGAGATGGAAGATCAGTACCTTTGTCATTACCTCTTATGATCAACTCAGATGATGTAGCCACTCTCGGGGGTGATGTGTCACATGGTGGAGGTGATGTAGTCCTGACAACAACGGATGTGGTTGTCATAGTATGCCTAGTAGTTGAAGGAACAATCATATCAACTCTTGGAATGTGCAGCGTGCGCTTGTTCTCCTCGTGGCCAACACGTCGTTTTATTTCCTGTTCAGCTTTGCAAGCAAGATGAAACAAATGGTCCATAGGATAACACTCTTCATGAATTAGTATCTCTTGAATATCACGGTTTAATCCTCCCCAAAATCTATCCATAAAATCATCTTCACTTTCTTCTAAAGAGGAATGCAACAAGGTAGTTTGTAAATCATCATAATATTTTGTTATAGTTTCACTACCTTGTTTTAAGTGTTGCAACTTCTTAATCATGTCACGAGTATAATAAGCAGGGACGAAAGTATGTCGCATGGCAAGTTTCAAATCATCCCAAGTAGTAGGTATATAATCAGGGTGTAACCGACAATATTCACTCCACCAAACCAAAGCATAACCAGTGAAAGAACCAACCGCAACCTTAACCTTTTTATGTTCATTGAAATTATGGGAAGCAAATATATTTTTTATGTCGACCTCCCATTCAATATATAAAGCAGGTTTAAAACGGCCATTAAATGGTGGTATAGATACATTAACCTGATCATGTGCATTTGGATGTTTGTGCACCTTTCGTGACGGTTGTGGTATTTGCAAAGGTGGTGGCACATCTCCCGCGATCGACAAAGCCCATGAATTGACTCTGGATCCGGTCATGATTAGTAGAACAAGAAACAAAACCCAAAAATAATGTTCCTATAACTACTAGGATGTGGTGGTAAAACGCTCACAGTAAAGCAAATATCAATGTCTTACAAGTTCTTACCATGCAGCAGGCGGTGATCGGCAACCAGCGGTGTCAAGTAACTCGAATATTGAGTAAAGTGATTGCCAGGGGAGCGTACGTATACACGGTGTAGAAATATGTGGAGCTGGGTTGGCTATATATGGTAGCAAAAGATTAGCAATAATCAATTCAAAGATGCAATGTTGAATAAACGCTCAACGACGGTACTGTGCTGGTCCTAGGCTAGACCGGACTAGAGATGCGAGCCTAGAACACTAATGAGGTCACGGCGTAGCACAACTAGCATCAATGAAGGATACTAAGTAGCTCTTGACAGCAAGATATATGTGAAGATCACAACGGCAGTGAAGATAATGATGAAAAACAACTGCCAAGCAAGATATACAACAACACTCTCTCCAACTTTCCTCTTGAAAAGTTTGAGACAATTTTCTGATAAATTCTTTCAAAGAATGCTACTAACTCAAGCTTTCCAATGCAAAAAGAATCACTCAATTCCGAGTTGATATGATGAGTCAAAGAATTCTAAAACTGGCCTGAAAAATTGGAACAAGCTGTGTTCACAAACTTCGGAGGGCAAAAAGACCTATTTGGAAGCCGATTTTGAGGTGTCAAATATTTGATAGAGGCGAGGGTCCCGCTCTTTCGATGAGATGATAACTATCGATTTGGTGGAGACGACTTTGACGATCCGACTACAAACGTGCACGACGTTGCGCCTTAGCAATCGCTAAACCAATCTCCTGAGGTTACTGGCGATGCTGGAAGCACGGTCAGCCTGACCACGAAGGTCTATTCCTGCAAGCAATCGAAGAACGAGCAAGAATATGATAAAGCAATATGAATATTGCAAATAAATATGAAGTATTGATAATGGTGGGGATCCGGAAGCGGTCTTGGTCTGGTCGTTGGACACAAACGAAGTACACGAAGTTGCAATGGCTAACTTTTAACTAAACAAATCCCAAGGAAAAGCTACTAGATGGATCTACTTATATAGGAGCAAGGGGTGGCGGCCAAGGAGGTGGGAGGACGTCCCAAGGCAGCCTAAAACTAAATCTAGGTCGTACAAGGCCAATGGGCCCAAGTGGAGGTGATGTAACACCTTTGGACTTGTAGTTTGACTTGGATTCTGCTGCAGCATCAGATTGTTTCGTCAACAACTCAACGCTCCGGACGAATTTGAAGGTGATTCCAATTGGGTTGGAAAGTGCACGAAATCTAGTTTCCAACAAAAGAAGAATCACCCAATTCGGAGTCCGTATGAAAAACTTGTGTGCGTTTTGAGTCAGGTGTGTCTGTGCAGTCCGAATCTGAATCCAGAACGTGAGAGACCTGGACTCTATCTTCTCTTGGGCCAAAAGTGACGTGAGAGAACTTTTTGGACAGCAAATAAACATCTCTTTCTTCCTTATCTTCATATGTGGATTGTACAAATGTCCCATACACCTGCAATTAGACAAAACACAAAAGTGTGTGAAGTGTTTTTGTTCTGGATAACATAAATAGATTATTGAATAGTTTGCACTAGAAATCACCTGACAAATATGCATATATGCAATATTTTTGGTCATATCCAAGGTAGTCATGTCCTCATCATCCTCCCCTTCTTGAAAATAAAGCCGTCCTCGGCGTTGCTTAATCTGAAATGTGGCTAACAAAAGAGACAAGGTGTACATGTTGTATATGTATATGTCATCCATTTTTACTTCCCTTGATTTTTGCATATATGACACATGAATAGATGAGTAACTTGCATAGTTCATAAAATCTAAAGCCAAAAAATTAGCACAAGAAGTAGAAGGCATGAAAATATTGCAACTCAGTTTGCACATATAAGTGAAGCTCTTATTCATTTCAAAAGATTGCCAATGTTCATCATTAAACCATCCCAACATTGGTGAATAAACCTTACTTGCATCAAATTTACATGCTACAACATGCTTAAATATGCAAACATGCAATAAGTCATTCAACACAGAATCATCACCAAGATTAGAGGTCATATCAAAATGATTAAATATTGGTTCTTTTGCATCAATAGTTAATTCAATGGTGCACTCAAAATTGTTGGTATTTCAGTTGTTTGATCACATGGCAAAGTCAAATTATCAACGTAGTCCTCTAAAATAGGTGGTGTGATCAAAGTAGTAGGTAGCTCATCAGATGGTGTATTCAAATTGACAAGGCATTCATCATTCTCATGTAGAGATGGAATATCAGTACCTTTGTCATTACCTCTTATGATCAACTCAGATGATGTAGCCACTCTCGGGGGCGATGTGTCACATGGTGGAGGTGATGTAGTCCTGACAACAACGGATGTGGTTGTCATAGTATGCCTAGTAGTTGAAGGAACAATCATATCAACTCTTGGAATGTGCACCGTGCGCTTGTTCTCCTCGTGGCCAACACGTCGTTTTATTTCCTGTTCAGCTTTGCAAGCAAGATGAAACAAATGGTCCATAGGATAACACTCTTCATGAATTAGTATCTCTTGAATATCACGGTTTAATCCTCCCCAAAATCTATCCATAAAATCATCTTCACTTTCTTCTAAAGAGGAATGCAACAAGGTAGTTTGTAAATCATCATAATATTTTGTTACAGTTTCACTACCTTGTTTTAAGTGTTGCAACTTCTTAATCATGTCACGAGTATAATAAGCAGGGACGAAAGTATGTCGCATGGCAAGTTTCAAATCATCCCAAGTAGTAGGTATATAATCAGGGTGTATACGACAATATTCACTCCACCAAACCAAAGCATAACCAGTGAAAGAACCAACCGCAACCTGAACCTTTTTATGTTCATCGAAATTATGGGAAGCAAATATATTTTTTATGTCGAACTCCCATTCAATATATAAAGCAGGTCTAAAACGGCCATTAAATGGTGGTATAGATACATTAACCTGATCATGTGCATTTGGATGTTTGTGCACCTCTCGTGACGGTTGTGGTATTTGCATAGGTGGTGGCATGTCTCCTGCGATCGACAAAGCCCATGAATTGACTCTGGATCCTGTCATGATTAGTAGAACAAGAAACAAAATCTAAAAATAATATTCCTATAACTACTAGGATGTGATGGTAAAACGCTCACAGTAAAGCAAATATCAATATCTTACAATTTCTTACCATGCAGCAGGCGGTGATCGGCAACCAGCGGTGTTAAGTAACTCCGAATATTGAGTGAAGCGATTGCCAGGGGAGCGTACGTATACACGGTGTAGAAATATGTGGAGCTAGGTTGGCTATATATGGTAGCAAAATATTAGCAATAATCAATTCAAAGATGCAATGTTGAATAAACGCTCAACGACGGTACTGTGCTGGTCCTAGGCTAGACCGGACTAGAGACGCGAGCCTAGCACACTAATGAGGTCACGGCGTAGCACAACTAGCATCAATGAAGGATACTAAGTAGCTCTGGACAGCAAGATATAAGTGAAGATCACAACGGCAGTAAAGATAATGATGAAAAACAACTGCCAAACAGGATATACAACAACTCTCTCTCCAACTTTCCTCTTGAAAAGTTTGAGCCAATTTTCTGATAAATTCTTTCAAAGAATGCTACTAACTCAAGATTTCCAATGCAAAAAGAATCACTCAATTCCGAGTTGATATGAGGAGTCAAAGAATTCTAAAACTGACCTGAAAAATTGGAACAAGCTGTGTTCACGAACTTCAGAGGGCAAAAAGACCTATTTAGAAGCCGATTTTGAGGTGTCAAATATTGAACTAGCTTCTGCACCTATTTAGATGCGGCTCGTCGCTAGCTTCAATTTGAGTACTCACGGAGCCAAAACGGACTTCGTATGAGGAAGATACACCTGTTTTACTGAACAGTGCGCAAAACAGATTCCAATCCGAATTCAGGTACGGGATTGATTCTAGATAGATCCGATTTTTTTTCTTCTCTTTTTTTTTCTCACGCTTTTTTTTCTTTTTCTTCTCTCTCTTTTTCTTTTTTTTCCTCTCTTTTTTTTCCTCTATCTTTTTTTTCTCCCTCTTTCCAAGACAAACTAGATAAGATGCAGATTGGATCAGGCGAAGATGTGAATGACCTCAACTATGATTATGACAATGAACAGTGCGTAGCACGTGGTGGAAATTAATGGATGGGATGGTGGACAGCGGAAGGGATAATGATGCAGCGGCGGCGTGACTAATATGAACAGAACTCGAAACTCTAAAGGAACTAGACACTAAGACCAGCAACTAACACGACGATGCAACCGATAATTCAACTATGCAAGCAATGAATAGAAAATTGCAAAGGCTCAGACTGGCTTGGATAAATGATGAACAGATCTAACTTTTTTATGGCTTTTTCATGGACTGTAGGTATGAATGACAGATGCGATCTAAACTATGAAAAACTGTAAAATCTCACCGAGCAACCTAAAAACTGATACCACTTGATAGAGGCGAGGGTCCCGATCTTTCGATGAGATGATAACTATCGATTTGGTGGAGACGACTTTGACGATCCGACTACAAACGTGCACGACGTTGCGCCTTAACAATCGCTAAACCAATCTCCTGAGGTTACTGGCGATGCTGGAAGCACGGTCAGCCTGACCACGAAGGTCTATTCCTGCAAGCAATCGAAGAACAAGCAAGAATATGATAAAGCAATCTGAATATTGCAAATAAATATGAAGTATTGATAATGGTGGGGATCCGGAAGCGGTCTTGGTCTGGTCGTTGGACACAAACGAAGTACACAAAGTTGCAATGGCTAACTTTTAACTAAACAAATCCCAAGGAAAAACTACTAGATGGATCTACTTATATAGGAGCAAGGGGTGGCGGCCAAGGAGGTGGGAGGATGTCCCAAGGCAGCCTAAAACTAAATCTAGGTCGTACAAGGCCAATGGGCCCAAGTGGAGGTGATGTAACACCTTTGGACTTGTAGTTTGACTCGGATTCTGCTGCAGCATCAGATTGTTTCGTCCACAACTCAACACTCCGGACGAATTTGAAGGAGATTCCAATTGGGTTGGAAAGTGCACGAAATCTAGTTTCCAACAAAAAAAGAATCACCCAATTCGGAGTCTGTATGAAAAACTTGTGTGCGTTTTGAGTTAGGTATGTCTGTGCAGTCCGAATCTGAATCCAGAACGTGAGAGACTTGGACTCTATCTTCTCTTGGGCCAAAAGTGACGTGAGAGAACTTTTTGGACAGCAAATAAACATCTATTTCTTCCTTATCTTCATATGTGGATTCTACAAATGTCCCATACACCTGCAATTAGATAAAACACAAAAGTGTGTGAAGTATTTTTGTTCTGGATAACATAAATAGATTATTGAATAGTTTGCACTAGAAATCACCTGACAAATATGCATATATGCAATATTTTTGGTCATGTCCAAGATAGTCATGTCCTCATCAATATTGAACTAGCTTCTGCAACTATTTAGATGCGGCTCGTCGCTAGCTTCAATTTGACTACTCACGGAGCCAAAACGGACTTTGTATGACGAAGATACACCTGTTTTACTGAACAGTGCGCAAAACAGATTCCAATCCGAATTCAGGTACGAGATTGATTCTAGATAGATCCGTTTTTTTTCTAATCTCCTTTTTTTTCTCACGCTTTTTTTTTCTTCTCTCTATTTTTCTTTTTTTCTTTCCTTTTTTCTCTCTTTTTTTTTCTCTCTCTTTTTTTCTCCCTCTTTCCAAGACAAACTAGATAAGATTCAGATTGGATCAGGCGAAGATGTGAATGACCTCAACTATGATTATGAAAATGAACAGTGCGTAGCACGTGGTGGAAATCAATAGATGGGATGGTGGACGGCGGAAGGGATAATGATGCAGCGGCGGCGTGACTAATGTGAACAGAACTCCAAACTCTAAAGGAACTAGACACTAAGACCAGCAACTGACGCGACGATGCAACCGATAATTCAACTATGCAAGCAATGAATAGAAAATTGCAAAGGCTCAGACTGGCTTGGATAAAGGATGAACAGATCTAACTTTTTGTGTGGCTTTTTCATGGACTGTAGGTATGAATGACAGATGCGATCTAAACTATGAAAAACTGTAAAATCTCACCGAGCAACCTAAAAACTGATACCACTTGATAGAGGCGAGGGTCCCGATCTTTCGATGAGATGATAACTATCGATTTGGTGAAGATGACTTTGACGATCCGACTACAAACGTGCACGACATTGCACCTTAGCAATCGCTAAACCAACTTCAAGAGGTTATTGACCACGCCGGAGCACAATCAACCTGACCACGAAGGTCTATTCCTGCAAGCAATCGAAGAACAAGCAAGAATATGATAAAAGCAATCTGAATATTGTGAGTATATATGAAGTATTGATGAAGGTGTGATGAGGACATCAATACAATTATTACACCCACAGCCCTGCTGCTATACATACTGGACCAATTACTAGAGCTCGTGCACGCCAACTATATTACCAGGTACTTTCGTTTCTTGGTAATGATTCCAATGTTCATGAGAATATGATGCTGCCTAAATTGGATACATTTGTTTTGCTTACAAATGAAGGGCCTAGCTTGGAGAAGGATGAACATTGGAGCAAGAACAAGCATGGAGATGATGGCATGCGCAAGGGGAACAAGAACGGAGTTACAAGTGATGATTTCAGGACTTTGAAGCCACCATAATGGGTGCATGAAGCCTTGGACGAAATATACAAGATGCCACTTCATAAATTTCGTCCCGAGGCTATTTTAGGTGCTGCGTCACCTTATTATTGGGCCAGGCCCATGTAATTTCGAAATACATAAGTATAGGCTATTTTTAGAGTCCGTATGTGTGGGGAAACAAGAGATAGGGTTGATTTCGGACTCCTCCATCAAGGGCCACGAAATTCCCCCCTCTTCCTCCATATATACAGCCCTTAGGGCATCGTTTAGACTTTGGGTTTTGTTTAGATTAAAAGTTCGCCATAGCTGCAACTTCGCGTACTTCGTTTGTGTTCAACGACCAGACAAAGGCGTCACAGAACCCCACCTTGATCAATAAAGCTTTCATCTTATATTCGCAATATCCATATTGCAATCTCAGTTTCTTGCTTGTTCTTCGTTTGCTCGCAGGAAACAGACCCTCGTGGTCAGGTTGATCGTGCTCCGGCGTGGTCAATAACCTCTCGGAGTTGGTTTAGTGATTGCTAAGGCGCGACGTCCTCGCACGTTCGTAGTCGGATCGTCAAAGTCGACTTCCACCAAAGCGAAATCCATCATCTCATCGAAAGACGGGACACCTCCGCCTCTATCAAGGTGGGGATCCGTAAGCGGTCTTGGTCTGGTCGTTGAACACAAACGAAGTACACGAAATTGCAATGGCTAACTTTTAACTAAACAAATCCCAAGGAAAAGCTACTAGATGGATCTACTTATATAGGAGCAAGGGGTGGCGGCCAAGGAGGTGGGAGGACGTCCCAAGGCAGCCTAAAACTAAATCTAGGTCGTACAAGGCCAATGGGCCCAAGTGGAGGTGATGTAACACCTTTGGACTTGTAGTTTGGCTCGGATTCTACTGCAGCATCAGATTGTTTCGTCCACAACTCAACGCTCCGGACGAATTTGAAGGTGCTTCCAATTGGGTTGGAAAGTGCGCGAAATCTAGTTTCCAACAAAAAAAGAATCACCCAATTCGGAGTCCGTTTGAAAAACTTGTGTGCGTTTTGAGTCAGGTATGTCTGTGCAGTCCGAATCTGAATCCAGAACGTGAGAGACTTTGACTCTATCTTCTCTTGGGCCAAAAGTGACGTGAGAGAACTTTTTGGACAGCAAATAAACATCTCTTTCTTCCTTATCTTCATATGTGGATTGTACAAATGTCCCATACACCTGCAATTAGACAAAACACAAAAGTGTGTGAAGTATTTTTGTTCTGGATAACATAAATAGATTATTGAATAGTTTGCACTAGAAATCACCTGACAAATATGCATATATGCAATATTTTTGGTCATATCCAAGGTAGCCAGGTCCTCATCATTGCAGGAATAGACCTTTGTGGTCAGGCTGACCGTGCTTCCAGCACCGTCGGTAACCTCAGGAGATTGGTTTAGCGATTGCTAAGGCGCAACGTCGTGCACGTTTATAGTCGGATCGTCAAAGTCGTCTCCACCAAATCGATAGTTATCATCTCATTGAAAGATCGGGACACCTAGCCACTATCAAGTGGTATCAGTTTTCAGGTTGCTCGGTGATAATTTCCAGTTTTTCCTAGATTAGATTTATTTGCTTACCTATTGTACAAGAAAAAGGCACAAAAAAGTTAGATCTATTCATCCTTTGTCGAAGCCAGTCTGAGCCTTAGCAATTTTCTTTTCATTGCTTGCATAGTTGAATGATCGGTTGCATCGTCATGTCGAGTTGCTGGTCTTAGTGTCTAGTTCGTTTAGAGTTTCGAGTTCTGTTTACATTAATCATGCCACCGCTGCATCATTATCCCTTCCGTGTCCACCACCCATCCATCAATTTCCACCATGTGCTAGCCACCGTTCATTGTCATAATCATAGTTGAGATCGTTCACATCTTTGCTTGATCCAATCTGCATCCTATCTAGTTTGTTTTGGAAAGAGGGAGAGAGAAAAAAAACAAGAGGGAGAAAAGTCAGAGAAAAAAAGAGAAAGAAAAAGAAAAAAAAGTGTGAGTAAAAAAAGAGAGAAGAAAAAAAACAAAATTCGGATCTATCTAGACTCAATCTCGTAGTTTAATTCGGATTGGAATCTGTTTTGTGCACTGTTCAGTAAAACAGGTATAACTTCCTTATACGAAGTCCGTTTTGACTCCGCAAGTAGTCAAATGAAAGCTAGCGACGAGACGCATCTAAATAGGCTTGGATACGACCAAAAATATTGCATACATGTATATTAGTGAGGTGATTTCTAATGCAAACTATGCAATAATTTATTTATGTCATCCAGGACAAAAATACTTCACAAACTTTTGTGCCATATGTAATAGCAGGTGTATGAGACATTTGTACAATCTACATATGAAGATAAGGGAAAAGGAGAAGTTTAGGTGTTGTTCAAAAAGTCCTCTCACGTCACTTTTGGGCCAAGAGAAGATAGAGTCCAAGTCTCTCACGTTCTGGATTCAGATTCGGACTGCACAGACATACCTGACTCAAAACGCCAACAACTTTTTCATACAGACTCTGAATTGGCTGATTATTTTTTTGTTTGAAAGTAGATTTCATGCTCTTTCCAACACAATTGGATTCACCTTCAAATTCGTCCGGAGAGTTGAGTTATGGATGAAACAATCTAACGTTGCAGCAGAATCCGAGTCAGATGAGGACATCAATACCATTGTTACACCCACAGCCCCTGCTGCTATTCATATTGGACCAATTACTAGAGCTCGCGCACGCCAATTATATTATCACGTACTTTTGTTTCTTGGTAATGATTCTAATGTTAATGAGAACATGCTGCTGCTTAAATTGGATACATGATGCAGAGCATCCTGTGATCATACCCATGTCCACTTCGACCACTCCCCATGACCCAAGGGTACATAAGACGAGACCTCGAACATACGCCATTGAACACAAGGTGAACTCGCTCCTCTCTGAACTTTCACTTTCCACATGTGAGACATGCCTACTACCTCCAACGTGTGTGCTATGCATGATGAGGTACTTGGAGGAAAGCCACGGAGCCACCACATGATAGAGGCAAAGGTGTCCCGTCTTTCGATGAGATGATGGATATCGCTTTGGTGGAAGTCGACTTTGACGATCCGACTACGAACGTGCGAGGACGTCGCGCCTTAGCAATCGCTAAACCAACTCCGAGAGGTTATTAACCACGCCGGAGCACGATCAACCTGACCACGAGGGTCTGTTTCCTGCGAGCAAACGAAGAACAACCAAGAAACTAAGATTGCAATCTGGATATTGCGAATATAAGATGAAAGCTTTATTGATCAAGGTGGGGTTCTGTGACGCCTTTGTCTGGTCGTTGAACACAAACGAAGTACGCGAAGTTGCAGCTATGGCGAACTTTTAATCTAAACAAAACCCAAAGTCTAAACGGTGCCCTAAGGGCTGTATATATGGAGGAAGAGAGGGGAATTTCGTGGCCCTTGGTGGAGGGGTCCAAAATCAACCCTATCTCTTGTTTCCCCACACATACTGACTCTAAAAATAGCCTATACTTATGTATTTCGAAATTACATGGGCCTGGCCCAATAAAAAGGTGACGCAGCACCTATAATAGCCTCGGGACGAAATTTATGAAGTGGCATCTTGTATATTTCGTCCATGGCTTCATGCACCCATTATGGTGGCTTCAAAGTCCTGAAACCATCACTTGTAACTCCGTTCTTGTTCCCCTTGCGCATGGCATCATCTCCATGCTTGTTCTTGCTCCAATGTTCATCCTTCTCCAAGCTAGGCCCTTCATTTGTAAGCAAAACAAATGTATCCAATTTAGGCAGCATCATATTCTCATGAACATTAGAATCATTACCAAGAAACGAAAGTACCTGATAATTTAATTGGCGTGCGCGAGCTCTAGTAATTGGTCCCATGTATGTAGCAGTAGGTGATAGAGGCGGAGGTGTCCCGTCTTTCGATGAGATGATGGATTTCGCTTTGGTGGAAGTCGACTTTGACGATCCGACTACGAACGTGCGAGGACGTCGCGCCTTAGCAATCGCTAAACCAACTCCGAGAGGTTATTGACCACGCCGGAGCACGATCAACCTGACCACGAGGGTCTGTTTCCTGCGAGCAAATGAAGAACAAGCAAGAAACTGAGATTGCAATCTGGATATTGCGAATATAAGATGAAAGCTTTATTGATCAAGGTGGGGTTCCGTGACGCCTTTGTCTGGTCGTTGAACACAAACGAAGTACGCGAAGTTGCAGCTATGGCGAACTTTTAATCTAAACAAAACCCAAAGTCTAAACGATGCCCTAAGGGCTGTATATATGGAGGAAGAGGGGGGGGGGAATTTCGTGGCCCTTGGTGGAGGGGTCCGAAATCAACTCTATCTCTTGTTTCCCCACACATACGGACTCTAAAAATAGCCTATACTTATGTATTTCGAAATTACATGGGCCTGGCCCAATAATAAGGTGACGCAGCACCTAAAATAGCCTCGGGACGAAATTTGTGAAGTGGCATCTTGTATATTTCGTCCAAGGCTTCATGCACCCATTATAGTGGCTTCAAAGTCCTGAAATCATCACTTGTAACTCCGTTCTTGTTCCCCTTGCGCATGCCATCATCTCCATGCTTGTTCTTGCTCCAATGTTCATCCTTCTCCAAGCTAGGCCCTTCATTTGTAAGCAAAACAAATGTATCCAATTTAGGCAGCATCATATTCTCATGAACATTAGAATCATTACCAAGAAACGAAAGTACCTGGTAATTTAGTTGGCGTGCACGAGCTCTAGTAATTGGTCCAGTATGTATAGTAGCAGGGGCTGTGGGTGTAACAATGGTATTGATGTCCTCATCATCCTCCCCTTCTTGAAATGAAGTCGTCCTCGACGGAAGTTCATCTTCCTCACCCAAATAAGGCTTCAAATCTGCAATGTTAAAAGTGGGACTAACCCCAAAATCTGCAGGCAGCTCAAGTTTATATGCATTATCATTTATTTTCTCTAACACCTTAAAGGGACCATCAGCACGTGGCATTAACTTTGATTTGCGCAAATCAGGAAATCTATCCTTACGCAAATGTAACCAAACACAACATGTTTTCTACCCTTATGTCCAGCAAGTTTATATTTAGCATTCATGCGCTCAATGTTTTCCTTAGTTAACTCATGCATTTTTAAAATCAATTCAGCACGTTGTTTAGCATCAAAATTAACCTTCTCCAAAGATGGAAGAGGCAACAAATCAATAGGTGCACGAGGTAGGAAACCATACACAACTTCAAAAGGGCACATCTTAGTAGTAGAATGCAATGAACGATTATAAGCAAATTCAATATGAGGCAAGCATTCCTCCCACATTTTCTTATTATTCTTCAAAACAGCCCTAAGCATAGTAGACAACGTTCTATTGACTACTTCAGTTTGTCCATCAGTTTGGGAGTGACAAGTAGTACTAAAAAGCAGTTTAGTCCCCAACTTAGCCCATAAACATCTCCAAAAGTGGCTAAGAAATTTAGTATCACGATCTGAAACAATAGTATTTGGCACACCATGCAAGCGAATAATTTCACGAAAGAACAAATCAGCAACATTAACAGCATCATCGCTTTTATGACATGGTATAAAGTGTGCCATTTTCGAGAATCTATCAACGACAACAAATATGCTATCCCTCCCCTTCTTTGTTCGAGGTAAACCTAAAACAAAGTCCATAGATATATCCTCCCAAGGAACACTAGGTACAGGCAAAGGCATATATAAACCATGAGGATTGAGTCGTGATTTAGCTTTTTGACATGTAGTGCGTCGAGCAATAAAACGCTCAACATCCCGTCTCATCTTTGGCCAAAAGAAATGTGTAGCAAGTACGTCCTCCGTCTTCTTCACGCCAAAGTGTCCCATTAATCCTCCTCCATGCGCCTCCTGCAACAACAAAAGACGAACGGAGCTAGCTGGAATGCATAGCTTGTTAGCACGAAACACAAATCCATCGTTAACGACGAACTTGTTCCACATTCTTCCTTCTTTACAATTCTGCATTACATCTTTAAAATCAGCATCATGCACATATTGATCTTTGATGGTCTCCAAACCAAATATTTTGAAGTCAAGTTGTGAAAGCATAGTATAGCGGCGAGACAATGCATCAGCAATAACATTTTCTTTTCCCTTCTTGTGTTTAATGACATAAGGAAAAGTCTCAATGAATTAAACCCATTTAGCATGTCTACGATTCAGTTTAGCTTGACTTTTAATATGTTTCAAAGATTCATGATCAGAATGTATAACAAATTCTTTGGGCCATAAATAATGTTGCCATGTTTCTAAAGTCCGAACAAGAGCATATAATTCTTTATCATAAGTAGAATAATTCAGACTAGGCCCACTCAATTTTTCAGAAAAGTATGCAACAGGTTTGCCATCTTGTAATAACACACCTCCTAATCCAATTCCACTAGCATCACATTCAAGCTCAAAAGTCTTATCAAAATCAGGAAGTTGGAGTAAAGGAGCATGTGTCAACTTATCTTTCAATACCGTGAAGGCTTCTTCCTGTGCGGTACCCCAAAGAAAAGGCACATCTTTCTTTGTAAGCTCATTGAGAGGTGCAGCAATGGTGCTGAAATCTCTCACAAAACGCCTATAGAATCCAGCGAGGCCAAGAAAACTCCTCACTTGTGTGACCGTTTTGGGCTGCGGCCAACTCTCAATAGCTTCAATCTTGGCTTTGTCAACTTCAATTCCCTGTGGAGTAACAACATAGCCAAGAAAAGATACTCGGTCGGTGCAAAAGGTGCACTTCCCAAGGTTACCAAACAAACATGCATCACGTAGAGCAATAAAAACAGCACGTAAATGTTCCAAATGTTCTTCCAAAGATCTGCTATAAATCAATATGTCATCAAAGTAAACTACCACAAATCGTCCAATGAAAACACGTAAAACTTCGTTCATTAATCTCATAAAAGTACTAGGTGCATTAGTTAACCCAAAAGGCATGACTAACCACTCATATAATCCAAACTTAGTTTTAAATGCTGTTTTCCATTCATCTCCCAATTTCATACAAATTTGATAGTAGCCACTACGCAAATCAACTTTGGAGAATATTGTAGAGCCACTCAATTCATCAAGCATATCATCTAGCCTAGGAATAGGATGACGATAACGAATAGTAATATTATTAATGCCTCTACAATCAACACACATACGTGATGTACCATCCTTTTTCGGCACTAGAATAATAGGAACAGCACAAGGACTAAGGGATTTGCGTATATAACCTTTGTCGAGAAGCTCTTGTACTTGACGCATAATCTCCTTCGTCTCCTCTGGATTGGTACGGTATGGTGCACGGTTTGGCAGTGAAGCACCGGGAATTAAGTCAATCTGATGCTCAATCCCTCGAATAGGCGGTAATCCCGGTGGCACGTCTTGTGGAAAAACGTCAGCGAACTCCTGCAAAATGTTAGTGACAGCAGGAGGCAAAGAGGAAGGCACGTCCTCGAATGAAAATAATGCCTCTTTGCACACAAAAACATAGCAAACAGATTTGCTGAAATCTAGCTCATCAATATCAGATTTGGTGGCAAATAAACATGCACTTTTCAATTTAATTTCAGAAGCAACACTAGATGGTTTATTATTAGGCTTCATTTGTTGCTCAAATTCTTTTGCCACAATCTGATTTTCACTCTTATTCTTCTCCTGTTTTGGTTTATTAGCTCTATTAATATCATCTTTCAAAATGGAATCAGGAGTCATAGGAAGCAAAGTAATATTTTTATCCTTATGAACAAGAGTATAGTGATTGTTTCTACCATGGTGTACAGAATTTTTATCAAATTGCCATGGTCTACCAAGTAATAAGGAACATGCTTGCATAGGTACCACATCACAATCAACATAATCAGCATATGTAGAGATACTAAAATGCACAAGAACAATACGTGTTACCTTATCCTTGCCACTGTTGTTGAACCATTGGATGTAGTAAGGATGTGGATGTGGTCTTGTGGTGAGAGAAAGCATCTCCACCATCTCCATGCTAGCCAAGTTGTTGCAGCTCCCTCCGTCTATGATGACGCGCACAGAACGTTCCTTCACAACTCCCTTGGTATGGAACAAACTGTGCCTCTGATTTTGCTCAGCTTGTGTGATCTGCACACTCAAAACACGTTGAGCAACTAAACATTCATACCTGTCAGCGTCTTCAGGATCCATGTATTGCGTCTCATGATTAGAATCATCTCCACCATGTTCTTCACGTGTAATAAGAGCCAAAGTCTCCTCATCATAGTCACTAGCGGACTCATATCCACCATCCGCGGTAGCAATCATCACATGCGGAGATTTGCATTCTCTCGCATAATGACCTCCTTCCTTACAACGACGACAAATAATATCACTTGTGTGCCCTGTTGATGCCATGGAAGAAGAAGAACGCTGTGCAGGCCCCACAGGTGCTGATGAGGACATGACTACCTTGGATATGACCAAAAATATTGCATATATGCATATTTGTCAGGTGATTTCTAGTGCAAACTATTCAATAATCTATTTATGTTATCCAGAACAAAAATACTTCACACACTTTTGTGTTTTGTCTAATTGGAGGTGTATGGGACATTTGTACAATCCACATATGAAGATAAGGAAGAAAGAGATGTTTATTTGCTGTCCAAAAAGTTCTCTCACGTCACTTTTGGCCCAAGAGAAGATAGAGTCCAAGTCTCTTATGTTCTGGATTCAGATTCGGACTGCACAGACACACCTGACTCAAAACGCACACAAGTTTTTCATACGGACTTCGAATTGGGTGATTCTTTTTTTGTTGGAAACTAGATTTTGTGCACTTTCCAACCCAATTGGAATCACCTTCAAATGCGTCCGGAGCGTTGAGTTGTGGACGAAACAATCTGATGCTGCAGCAGAATCCGAGTCAAACTACAAGTCCAAAGGTGTTACATCACCTCCACTTGGGCCCATTGGCCTTGTACGACCTAGATTTAGTTTTAGGCTACCTTGGGACGTCCTCCCACCTCCTTGGCCGCAACCCCTTGCTCCTATATAAGTAGATCCATCTAGTAGCTTTTCCTTGGGATTTGTTTAGTTAAAAGTTAGCCATTGCAACTTCGTGTACTTCGTTTGTGTCCAACGACCAGACCAAGACTGCTTACGGATCCCCACCATTATCAATACCTCATATATATTTGCAATATTCAGATTGCTTTATCATATTCTAGCTCGTTCTTCGATTGCTTGCAGGAATAGACCTTCGTGGTCAGGCTGACCGTGCTTCCGGCATCGTCAGTAACCTCAGGAGATTGGTTTAGCGATTGCTAAGGCGCAACGTCGTGCACGTTTGTAGTCGGATCGTCAAAGTCGTCTCCACCAAATCGATAGTTATCATCTCATCAAAAGATCGGGACACCCTCGCCTCTATCAGGTGCGCTCTTGGCAGATAATGGTGGTTGTGCCTGTTTTCTTGTATCACGGCTGGAGGTGGCACCGGATGGAGGTGCTGGTGTAGTTGAAGTAGAAGATGCACGTGGTGTCCATGATGAAGGTCGGCCTGCAGAAAAGTTAGTTCGCCCCAATGCTTGTCGATCCTACACTTCACGTTCAGCTTTACAAGCAAGATGGAATAAACGAGTGATGTTAGTATACTCCTTATAGTCTAGAATGGTCTGAATCTCTCTATTTAATCCACCCAAAAAACGTGCAAGCATAGCTTCATTCTCCTCAACAATACCACATCTAATCATGCCAGTTTGTATTTCCTGATAATATTCTTCTACAGAATTTTTCCCTTGTCTTAAACGCTGCAATTTTTGAAGCAATTCACGTTGATAATATGGTGGAACCCAACGCGTACGCATAGCAGTTTTCAAAGCAGCGCAAGTAGTTGGAATAGGATATAATCTACAATGTTCAGACCACCATACACATGCAAAACTAGTGAAAGCACAAACAGCAACAGCAACTCGTCTCTCCTCAGGATATTGTAAACATGTAAATCGCTGTTCAGTTTCTAACTCCCAAGTAAGATATATATCAGGAACATATCTACCCTCAAATGGTGGAATATTCAATTTCAGTTTAGGAATATGGACATCATCTCGTACCTGAGGTGGTGGTGCAGGCCTACCATTACGAATATATACCTGAGGTCGACCTGCTGGTGGTGGTACAGGTGGCTGCACGTAGTGCTGATTTTGATCAACCTCATCCTCATAATCTCCCACATAATCATCCTCCTCCGCATCAGCAGCAGGAGCCACAGAAGGATCAACAGCAGCACCAGCAGTTTGGCCAAACGCAAGAGGAACACGGCTTGCTCGGCGGACATCTGTTTCGCGACGTGGAGGTAGTCGTTGTTGTTGTTGTTGTTGGAGAGGTGCGTTAGGTGCAGCGGGTGGTGGTGGTGGAAGATGCGCGAGCAATTCATTGAACTTGTTATCGAGCTTTGTTCGAACATCTTCTCAAGGCCAGTGATCTTCTCCATGGCCTCTTCAAAATTGTTCAGCACATCTTGCACCTGTTCAGTCATCATTTGCTGAAACTTATCATGAAGCTCCTTGTTCGATAAATTCTCCCAGTCAATCTCGTCGGCTTGTGATCCTGGCATGGTTAGCAGCAATAGAAACACACAAGAATATGATCCTACAGACTACGAACAAGTGGTGGTGGTGGGTGTCACAAATCCGTCAAGCAAAACTCAAATTCTTACCAGTTCTTACCCAGCAACAGGCGGTGATCGGCAACCGTTGTAGTCAAAACTCTCAAAGCTTGGATAGAGCGATTACCAGGGAGAGTCAAACGCACGGCGTAGATGTATGTGGAGCTGGGAAGGCTTATAATATGGTAGCAAAAAGGGTCAGCAATAATCAATTCAGAGATGCAAAGTTGAATAAACGCTCAACGACGGTACTGTGCTGGTCCTAGGCTAGACTGTGCTAGAGACGCGAGCCTAGAACACCAACAAAATCACGGCGCGGCACGTAAACAAGGGAGGAGCACACTCTGAAATTTTTTTCTCCTTTTTTTTGCACTTTTTTTCCTCTTTTTTTTTGCTCCGCAACAAAATTTTTTCGAAAAAGTCTACAAATGGTCTAAAAACTGCCTAACCAGAATTTTCCAGACTTAGTTTTTTTTTTGAAATTGGAACTATTTTTCTTCTGCGGATGGCTCGGAAGTTGGGGAGTTGATGAGGACATCAATACAATTGTTACAGCCACACCCCCTGCTGCTATACATACTGGACCAATTACTAGAGCTCGTGCACTGATGAGGACATGACTACCTTGGATATGACCAAAAATATTGCATATATGCATATTTGTGAGGTGATTTCTAGTGCAAACTATTCAATAATCTATTTATGTTATCCAGAACAAAAATACTTCACACACTTTTGTGTTTTGTCTAATTGCAGGTGTATGGGACATTTGTACAATCCACATATGAAGATAAGGAAGAAAGAGATGTTTATTTGCTGTCCAAAAAGTTCTCTCACGTCACTTTTGGCCCAAGAGAAGATAGAGTCCAAGTCTCTCATGTTCTGGATTCAGATTCGGACTGCACAGACACACCTGACTCGAAACGCACACAAGTTTTTCATACGGACTCCGAATTGGGTGATTTTTTTGTTGGAAACTAGATTTCATGCACTTTCCAACCCAATTGGAATCACCTTCAAATTCGTCCGGAGCGTTGAGTTGTGGACGAAACAATCTGATGTTGCAGCAGAATCCGAGTCAAACTACAAGTCCAAAGGTGTTACATCACCTCCACTTGGGCCCATTGGCCTTGTACGACCTAGATTTAGTTTTAGGCTGCCTTGGGACGTCCTCCCACCTCCTTGGCCGCCACCCCTTGCTCCTATATAAGTAGATCCATCTAGTAGCTTTTCCTTGGGATTTTTTTAGTTAAAAGTTAGCCATTGCAACTTCGTGTACTTCGTTTGTGTCCAACGACCAGACCAAGACCGCTTACGGATCCCCACCATTATCAATACCTCATATATATTTGCAATATTCAGATTGCTTTATCATATTCTTGCTCGTTCTTCGATTGCTTGCAGGAATAGACCTTCGTGGTCAGGCTGACCGTGCTTCCGGCATCGTAAGTAACCTCAGGAGATTGGTTTAGCGATTGCTAAGGCGCAACGTCGTGCACGTTTGTAGTCGGATCGTCAAAGTCGTCTCCACCAAATCGATAGTTATCATCTCATCGAAGATCGGGACACCCTCGCCTCTATCAAGTGGTATCAGTTTTCAGGTTGCTCGGTGAGAATTTCCAGTTTTCCTAGATTAGATTTACTTTCTTACCTATTGTCCAAGAAAAAGCCACAAAAAAGAGTTAGATCTATTCATCCTTGGTCCAAGCCAGTCTGAGCCTTTGGAATTTTTTTTCATTGATTGCATAATTGAATTATCGATTGCATCGTCGTGTCGAGTTGCTGGTCTTAGTGTCTAGTTCGTTTAGAGTTTCGAGTTCTGTTCATATTAGTCACGCCACCGCTGCATCATTATCTCTTCCGCTGTCCACCACCCATCCATCAATTTCCACCACGTGCTACCCACCATTCATTGTCATAATAATAGTTGAGGTCACTCACATCTTCGCCTGATCGAATCTGCATCTTATCTAGTTTGTCTTGGAAAGAGGGAGAAAAAGAATATAAAGAAAAAAAAGAGAGAAAAAAGGAAAGAAAAAAAAAAGAAAAAGAGGGAGAAGAAAAAGAAAAAAAAAGCGTGAGAAAAAAAAGAGAGAAGAAAAAAAATTGGATCTATCTAGAATCAATCTCGTATCTGAATTCGAATTGGAATCTGTTTTGCTCACTGTTCGGTAAAACAGGTGTATCTTCCTCATACGAAGTCCGTTTTGGCTCTGTGAGTACTCAAATTGAAGATAGCGACGAGCTGCATCTAAATAGTTGCAGAAGCTAGTTCAATATTTGACACCTCAAAATCGGCTACTAAATAGGTCTTTTTGCCATCCGAAGTTCGTGAACACAGCTTGTTCCAATTTTTTAGGCCAGTTTTAGAATTCTTTGACTCCTCATATCAACTCGGAATTGAGTGATTCTTTTTGCATTGGAAAGCTTGAGTTATTAGCATTCTTTGAAAGAATTTATCAGAAAATTGTCTCAAACTTTTCAAGAGGAAAGTTGGAGAGAGAGTTGTTGTATATCCTGCTTGGCAGTTGTTTTTCATCATTATCTTCACTGCCGTTGTGATCTTCAATTATATCTTGCTGTCAAGAGCTACTTAGTATCCTTCATTGATGCTAGTTGTGCTACGCCGTGACCTCATTAGTGTTCTAGGCTCGCGTCTCTAGTCCGGTCTAGCCTAGGACCAGCACAGTACCGTCGTTGAGCGTTTATTCAACATTGCATCTTTGAATTGATTATTGCTAATCTTTTGCTACCATAAATAGCCAACCCAGCCCCACATATTTCTACACCGTGTATACA
Organism: Triticum aestivum; assembly: GCF_018294505.1. Classification (NCBI taxonomy): domain Eukaryota; kingdom Viridiplantae; phylum Streptophyta; class Magnoliopsida; order Poales; family Poaceae; genus Triticum; species Triticum aestivum. The sequence goes on along the minus strand of NC_057806.1, from coordinate 251,741,272 downwards.
TACGCTCCCCTGGCAATCGCTTTACTCAATATTCGGAGTTACTTGACACCGCTGGTTGCCGATCACCGCCTGCTGCATGGTAAGAACTTGTAAGACATTGATATTTGCTTTACTGTGAGCGTTTTACCACCACATCCTAGTAGTTATAGGAACATTATTTTTGGGTTTTGTTTCTTGTTCTACTAATCATGACAGGATCCAGAGTCAATTCATGGGCTTTGTCGATCGCGGGAGACGTGCCACCACCTTTGCAAATACCACAACCGTCACGAGAGGTGCACAAACATCCAAATGCACATGATCAGGTTAATGTATCTATACCACCATTTAATGGCCGTTTTAAACCTGCTTTATATATTGAATGGGAGTTCGACATAAAAAATATATTTGCTTCCCATAATTTCAATGAACATAAAAAGGTTAAGGTTGCGGTTGGTTCTTTCACTGGTTATGCTTTGGTTTGGTGGAGTGAATATTGTCGGTTACACCCTGATTATATACCTACTACTTGGGATGATTTGAAACTTGCCATGCGACATACTTTCGTCCCTGCTTATTATACCGTGACATGATTAAGAAGTTGCAACACTTAAAACAAGGTAGTGAAACTGTAACAAAATATTATGATGATTTACAAACTACCTTGTTGCATTCCTCTTTGGAAGAAAGTGAAGATGATTTTATGGATAGATTTTGGGGAGGATTAAACCGTGATATTCAAGAGATACTAATTCATGAAGAGTGTTATCCTATGGACCATTTGTTTCATCTTGCTTGCAAAGCTGAACAGGAAATAAAACGACGTGTTGGCCACGAGGAGAACAAGCGCACGGTGCACATTCCAAGAGTTGATATGATTGTTCCTTCAACTACTAGGCATACTATGACAACCACATCCGTTGTTGTCAGGACTACATCACCTCCACCATGTGACACATCGCCCCCGAGAGTGGCTACATCATCTGAGTTGATCATAAGAGGTAATGACAAAGGTACTGATCTTCCATCTCTACATGAGAATGATGAATGCCTTGTCAATTTGAATGCACCATCTGATGAGCTACCCTCTACTTTGATCACACCACCTATTTTAGAGGACTACGTTGATAATTTGACTTTGCCATGTGATCAAACAACTGAAATACCAACAATTTTGAGTGCAACCATTGAATTAACTATTGATGCAAAAGAACCAATGTTTAATCATTTTGATATGACCTCTAATCTTGGTGATGATTCTGTGTTGAATGACTTATTGCATGTTTGCTTATTTAAGCATGTTGTAGCATGTAAATTTGATGCAAGTCAGGTTTATTCACCAATGTTGGGATGGTTTAATGATGAACATTGTCAATCTTTTGAAATGAATAAGAGCTTCACTTATATGTGCAAACTGAGTTGCAATATTTTCATGCCTTCTACTTCTTGTGCTAATTTTTTGGCTTTAGATTTTATGAACTATGCAAGATACTCATCTATTCATGTGTCATATATGCAAAAATCAAGGGAAGTAAAAATGGATGACATATACATATACAACATGTACACCTTGTCTCTTTTGTTAGCCACATTTCAGATTAAGCAACGCCGAGGACGGCTTTATTTTCAAGAAGGGGAGGATGATGAGGACATGACTACCTTGGATATGACCAAAAATATTGCATATATGCATATTTGTGAGGTGATTTCTAGTGCAAACTATTCAATAATCTATTTATGTTATCCAGAACAAAAATACTTCACACACTTTTGTGTTTTGTCTAATTGCAGGTGTATGGGACATTTGTACAATCCACATATGAAGATAAGGAAGAAAGAGATGTTTATTTGCTGTCCAAAAAGTTCTCTCACGTCACTTTTGGCCCAAGAGAAGATAGAGTCCAAGTCTCTCACGTTCTGGATTCAGATTCGGACTGCACAGACACACCTGACTCAAAACGCACACAAGTTTTTCATACGGACTCCGAATTGGGTGATTTTTTTGTTGGAAACTAGATTTCATGCACTTTCCAACCCAATTGGAATCACCTTCAAATTCGTCCGGAGCGTTGAGTTGTGGACGAAACAATCTGATGCTGCAGCAGAATCCGAGTCAAACTACAAGTCCAAAGGTGTTACATCACCTCCACTTGGGCCCATTGGCCTTGTACGACCTAGATTTAGTTTTAGGCTGCCTTGGGACGTCCTCCCACCTCCTTGGACGCCACCCCTTGCTCCTATATAAGTAGATCCATCTAGTAGCTTTTCCTTGGGATTTGTTTAGTTAAAAGTTAGCCATTGCAACTTCGTGTACTTCGTTTGTGTCCAACGACCAGACCAAGACCGCTTACGGATCCCCACCTTTATCAATACTTCATATATACTCGCAATATTCAGATTGCTTTTATCATATTCTTGCTTGTTCTTCGATTGCTTGCAGGAATAGACCTTCGTGGTCAGGTTGATTGTGCTCTAGCGTGGTCAATAACCTTTCGGAGTTGGTTTAGCGATTGCTAAGGCGCAACGTCGTGCACGTTTGTAGTCGGATCGTCAAAGTCATCTTCACCAAATCGATAGTTATCATCTCATCGAAAGATCGGGACACCCCCGCCTCTATCAGCAACTCGTCTCTCCTCATGATATTGTAAACATGTAAATCGTTGTTCAGTTTCTAACTCCCAAGTAAGATATATATCAGGAACATATCTACCCTCAAATGGTGGAATATTCAATTTCAGTTTAGGAATATGGACATCATCTCGTACCTGAGGTGGTGGTGCAGGCCTACCATTACGAATATATACCTGAGGTCGACCTGCTGGTGGTGGTACAGGTGGCTGCACGTAGTGTTGATTTTGATCAACCTCATCCTCATAATCTCCCACATAATCATCCTCCTCCACATCAGCAGCAGGAGCCACAGAAGTATCAACAGCAGCACCAACAGTTTGGCCAAACGCAAGAGGAACACGGCTTGCTCGGCGGAGGTCTGCTTCGCGACGTGGAGGTAGTCGTTGTTGTTGTTGTTGAAGAGGTGCGTTAGGTGCAGCGGGTGGTGGTGGTGGAAGACGCGCGAGCAATTCATTAAACTTGTTATCGAGCTTTGTTTCGAACGTCTTCTCAAGGCCAGTGATCTTCTCCATGGCCTCTTCAAAATTGTTCAGCACATCTTGCACCTGTTCAGTCATCATTTGCTGAAACTTATCATGAAGCTCCTTGTTCGATAAATTCTCCCAGTCAATCTCGTCGGCTTGTGATCCTGGCATGGTTAGCAGCAATAGAAACACACAAGAATATGATCCTACAGACTACGAACAAGTGGTGGTGGTGGGTGTCACAAATCCGTCAAGCAAATCTCAAATTCTTACCAGTTCTTACCCAGCAGCAGGCGGTGATCGGCAACCGTTGTAGTCAAAAACTCTCAAAGCTTGGATAGAGCGATTACCAGGGAGAGTCAAACGCACGACGTAGATGTATGTGGAGCTGGGAAGGCTTATAATATGGTAGCAAAAAGGGTCAGCAATAATGATAGAGGCAAAGGTGTCCCGTCTTTCGATGAGATGATGGATTTCGCTTTGGTGGAAGTCGACTTTGACGATCCGACTACGAACGTGCGAGGACGTCGCGCCTTAGCAATCGCTAAACCAACTCCGAGAGGTTATTGACCACGCCGGAGCACGATCAACCTGACCACGAGGGTCTGTTTCCTGCGAGCAAACGAAGAACAAGCAAGAAACTGAGATTGCAATCTGGATATTGCGAATATAAGATGAAAGCTTTATTGATCAAGGTGGGGTTCTGTGACGCCTTTGTCTGGTCGTTGAACACAAACGAAGTACGCGAAGTTGCAGCTATGGCGAACTTTTAATCTAAACAAAACCCAAAGTCTAAACGATGCCCTAAGGGCTGTATATATGGAGGAAGAGGGGGGAATTTCGTGGCCCTTGGTGGAGGGGTCCGAAATCAACCCTATCTCTTGTTTCCCCACACATACGGACTCTAAAAATAGCCTATACTTATGTATTTCGAAATTACATGGGCCTGTGATAGAGGCAAAGGTGTCCCGTCTTTCGATGAGATGATGGATATCGCTTTGGTGGAAGTCGACTTTGACGATCCGACTACGAACGTGCGAGGACGTCGCGCCTTAGCAATCGCTAAACCAACTCCGAGAGGTTATTGACCACGCCGGAGCACGATCAACCTGACCACGAGGGTCTGTTTCCTGCGAGCAAACGAAGAACAAGCAAGAAACTGAGATTGCAATCTGGATATTGCGAATATAAGATGAAAGCTTTATTGATCAAGGTGGGGTTCTGTGACGCCTTTGTCTGGTCGTTGAACACAAACGAAGTACGCGAAGTTGCAGCTATGGCGAACTTTTAATCTAAACAAAACCCAAAGTCTAAACGATGCCCTAAGGGCTGTATATATGGAGGAAGAGGGGGGAATTTCGTGGCCCTTGGTGGAGGGGTCCGAAATCAACCCTATCTCTTGTTTCCCCACACATACGGACTCTAAAAATAGCCTATACTTATGTATTTCGAAATTACATGGGCCTGGCCCAATAATAAGGTGACGCAGCACCTAAAATAGCCTCGGGACGAAATTTAGGAAGTGGCATCTTGTATATTTCGTCCAAGGCTTCATGCACACATTATGGTGGCTTCAAAGTCCTGAAATCATCACTTGTAACTGATGAGGACATGACTATCTTGGATATGACCAAAAATATTGCATATATGCATATTTGTCAGGTGATTTCTAGTGCAAACTATTCAATAATCTATTTATGTTATCCAGAACAAAAATACTTCACACACTTTTGTGTTTTGTCTAATTGCAGGTGTATGGGACATTTGTACAATCCACATATGAAGATAAGAAAGAAAGAGATGTTTATTTGCTGTCCAAAAAGTTCTCTCACGTCACTTTTGGCCCAAGAGAAGATAGAGTCCAAGTCTCTCACGTTCTGGATTCAGATTCGGACTGCACAGACATACCTGACTCAAAACGCACACAAGTTTTTCATACGGACTCCGAATTGGGTGATTCTTTTTTTGTTGGAAACTAGATTTCGTGCACTTTCCAACCCAATTGGAATCACCTTCAAATTCGTCCGGAGCGTTGAGTTGTGGACGAAACAATCTGATGCTGCAGCAGAATCCGAGTGAAACTACAAGTCCAAAGGTGTTACATCAACTCCACTTGGGCCCATTGGCCTTGTACGACCTAGATTTAGTTTTAGGCTGCCTTGGGACGTCCTCCCACCTCCTTGGCCGCCACCCCTTGCTCCTATATAAGTAGATCCATCTAGTAGCTTTTCCTTGGGATTTGTTTAGTTAAAAGTTAGCCATTGCAACTTCGTGTACTTCGTTTGTGTCCAACGACCAGACCAAGACCGCTTACGGATCCCCACCATTATCAATACCTCATATATATTTGCAATATTCAGATTGCTTTATCATATTCTTGCTCGTTCTTCGATTGCTTGCAGGAATAGACCTTCGTGGTCAGGCTGACCGTGCTTCCGGCATCGTCAGTAACCTCAGGAGATTGGTTTAGCGATTGCTAAGGCGCAACGTCGTGCACGTTTGTAGTCGGATCGTCAAAGTCGTCTCCACCAAATCGATAGTTATCATCTCATCGAAAGATCGGGACACACCCGCTTCTATCATGCACGCCAACTAAATTACCAGGTACTTTCGTTTCTTGGTAATGATTCTAATGTTCATGAGAATATGATGCTGCCTAAATTGGATACATTTGTTTTGCTTACAAATGAAGGGCCTAGCTTGGAGAAGGATGAACATTGGAGCAAGAACAAGCATGGAGATGATGGCATGCGCAAGGGAAACAAGAACGGAGTTACAAGTGATGATTTCAGGACTTTGAAGCCACCATAATGGGTGCATGAAGCCTTGGACGAAATATACAAGATGCCACTTCATAAATTTCGTCCCGAGGCTATTTTAGGTGCCGCGTCACCTTATTATTGGGCCAGGCCCATGTAATTTCGAAATACATAAGTATAGGCTATTTTTAGAGTCCGTATGTGTGGGGAAACAAGAGATAGGGTTAATTTCGGACCCCTCCACCAAGGGCCACGAAATTCCCCCCTCTTCCTCCATATATACAGCCCTTAGGGCATCGTTTAGACTTTGGGTTTTGTTTAGATTAAAAGTTCGCCATAGCTGCAACTTCTCATACTTCGTTTGTGTTCAACGACCAGACAAAGGCGTCATAGAACCCCACCTTGATCAATAAAGCTTTCATCTTATATTCGCAATATCCAGATTGCAATCTCAGTTTCTTGCTTGTTCTTCGTTTGCTCGCAGGAAACAGACCCTCGTGGTCAGGTTGATCGTGCTCCAGCGTGGTCAATAACCTCTCGGAGTTGGTTTAGCGATTGCTAAGGCGCGACGTCCTCGCACGTTCGTAGTCGGATCGTCAAAGTCGACTGCCACCAAAGCGATATCCATCATCTCATCGAAAGACGGGACACCTTTGCCTCTATCAAGTGGTATCATATTTCCAGGTTGCTCGGTGAGATTTTACAGTTTTTTCGTAGTTTAGATCGAGTCTGTTCTTCATACCTACAGTCCACGAAAAAGCCACAAAAAAAATTAGGGTTAGTTCATCATATCTGAACCAATCTGAGCCTTTGCATAATCTTTTTAGGGTTTTGCTTTGTTGAATTTGCGGTTGCATCGTCGGTCTAGTTGCTGGTCTTAGAGTCTAGTCTTTTAGAGTTTCGAGTTCTGGTCATAAGTTGTCACGCCGCCGCCGCACCATCATCATCGCCCCTGCCATCTACCACCACCGCTCCGAATCCGTATCCATATACCACCACCAATCCGTGTCCATATACCACCACCGATCCATATCCATATACTACCACCGCTACCACCACCGCTGCCATATACCACCACCATATATCCACCACCAATCCGAGTTCTTTGCTTATTAGGTTTGCTTTCGAGATCCATCTAGTTTCCGATTCGTGTTTCCTTGCCGGAGTAGGTTTCGAAAAAAAAAGAGTCGGGAAACCACGCACCGTTCAGGCCCAAAATTTTTCGAAAACGCATTTTTCGAAAAAAAAATTCTGGCTATCCTATTTTTAGGTGTTTCTAAGTGTTTTGAGACAGGTGCCATTATAGGAAGTTTTTTTGACCCGTTTCCAGTTTTTGGGTCCGGGCAGTCGAAAAAAAAAATTGGTCGAAAAAAAAATTTCGTGCCCATCCTGTCAGTTTGACCTAGGAAGAGTTTTGAGACACTCGCCATTATAGTGATTTTTCGCAACAAAAAAAAAGCAGCGCAAAAAAAAAGAGCGATTTTTTTTTCAGAGTGTGCTTTTCCCTTGTTTACGTGCCGCGCCGTGATTTTGTTGGTGTTCTAGGCTCGCGTCTCTAGCACAGTCTAGCCTAGGACCAGCACAGTACCGTCGTTGAGCGTTTATTCAACTTTGCATCTCTGAATTGATTATTGCTGACCCTTTTTGCTACCATACTATAAGCCTTCCCAGCTCCACATACATCTACGTCGTGTGTTTGACTCTCCCTGGTAATCGCTCTATCCAAGCTTTGAGAGTTTTTGACTACAACGGTTGCCGATCACCGCCTGCTGCTGGGTAAGAACTGGTAAGAATTTGAGATTTGCTTGACGGATTTGTGATACACCACCACCACTTCTTAGTAGTCTGTAGGATCATATTCTTGTGTGTTTCTATTGCTGCTAACCATGCCAGGATCACAAGCCGACGAGATTGACTGGGAGAACTTATCGAACAAGGAGCTTCATGATAAGTTTCAGCAAATGATGACTGAACAGGTACAAGATGTGCTGAACAATTTCGAAGAGGCCATGGAGAAGATCACTGGCCTTGAGAAGACGTTCGAAACAAAGCTCGATAACAGATTTAATGAACTGCTTGCGCGTCTTCCACCACCGGCTGCACCTGTCGCACCTCTGCAACAACAACAACTACGCCCCCTTCCGAATCAGTATGGACGAGCACAGCGTGTTCCTATTGAGCCAGGACAAAATTCTGGTGCCGCTGCTACTGCTGTTGGTGCTTCTTTGGCTCCTGCTACTGCTGCTGCTGGTACCCAGGAGGATGATGAGTATGCGGGCGATTATGAGGATGAGGTTGATCAAAATCAGCACTACGTGCAGCCACCTGCACCACCACCAGCAGGTCGACCTCAGGTATATATTCGTAATGGTAGGCCTGCACCACCACCTCAGGTACGAGATGATGTCCATATTCCTAAACTGAAATTGAATATTCCACCATTTGAGGGTAGATATGTTCCTGATATATATCTTACTTGGGAGTTAGAAACTGAACAACGATTTACATGTTTACAATATCCTGAGGAGAGACGAGTTGCTGCTGCTGTTTGTGCTTTCACTAGTTTAGCATGTGTATGGTGGTCTGAACATTGTAGATTATATCCTATTCCAACTACTTGGGCTGCTTTGAAAACTGCTATGCGTACGCGTTGGGTTCCACCATATTATCAACGTGAATTGCTTCAAAAATTGCAGCGTTTAAGACAAGGGAAAAATTCTGTAGAAGAATATTATCAGGAATTACAAACTGGCATGATTAGATGTGGTATTGTTGAGGAGAATGAAGCTATGCTTGCACGTTTTCTGGGTGTATTAAATAGAGAGATTCAGACCATTCTTGATAAGGACATCAATACAATTGTTACACCCACAGCCCCTGCTGCTATACATACTGGACCAATTACTAGAGCTCGTGCACGCCAACTAAATTACCAGGTACTTTCGTTTCTTGGTAATGATTCTAATGTTCATGAGAATATGATGCTGCCTAAATTGGATACATTTGTTTTGCTTACAAATGAAGGGCCTAGCTTGGAGAAGGATGAACATTGGAGCAAGAACAAGCATGGAGATGATGGCATGCGCAAGGGGAACAAGAACGGAGTTACAAGTGATAATTTCAGGACTTTGAAGCCACCATAATGGGTGCATGAAGCCTTGGACGAAATATACAAGATGCCACTTCATAAATTTCGTCCCGAGGCTATTTTAGGTGCTGCGTCACCTTATTATTGGGCCAGGCCCATGTAATTTCGAAATACATAAGTATAGGCTATTTTTAGAGTCCGTATGTGTGGGGAAACAAGAGATAGGGTTGATTTCGGACCCCTCCACCAAGGGCCACGAAATTTCCCCCTCTTCCTCCATATATACAGCCTTTAGGGCATCGTTTAGACTTTGGGTTTTGTTTAGATTAAAAGTTCGCCATAGCTGCAACTTCGCGTACTTCGTTTGTGTTCAACGACCAGACAAAGGCGTCACAGAACCCCACCTTGATCAATAAAGCTTTCATCTTATATTCGCAATATCCAGATTGCAATCTCAGTTTCTTGCTTGTTCTTCGTTTGCTCGCAGGAAACAGACCCTCGTGGTCAGGTTGATCGTGCTCCGGCGTGGTCAATAACCTCTCGGAGTTGGTTTAGCGATTGCTAAGGCGCGACGTCCTCGCACGTTCGTAGTCGGATCGTCAAAGTCGACTTCCACCAAAGCGAAATCCATCATCTCATCGAAAGACGGGACACCTTTGCCTCTATCATTATTGCTGACCCTTTTTGCTACCATATTATAAGCCTTCCCAGCTCCACATACATCTACGTCGTGCGTTTGACTCTCCCTGGTAATCGCTCTATCCAAGCTTTGAGAGTTTTTGACTACAACGGTTGCCGATCACCGCCTGCTGCTGGGTAAGAACTGGTAAGAATTTGAGATTTGCTTGACGGATTTGTGACACCCACCACCACCACTTGTTCGTAGTCTGTAGGATCATATTCTTGTGTGTTTCTATTGCTGCTAACCATGCCAGGATCACAAGCCGACGAGATTGACTGGGAGAATTTATCGAACAAGGAGCTTCATGATAAGTTTCAGCAAATGATGACTGAACAGGTGCAAGATGTGCTGAACAATTTTGAAGAGGCCATGGAGAAGATCACTGGCCTTGAGAAGACGTTCGAAACAAAGCTCGATAACAAGTTTAATGAATTGCTCGCGCGTCTTCCACCACCACCACCCGCTGCACCTAACGCACCTCTCCAACAACAACAACAACGACTACCTCCACATCGCGAAGCAGACCTCCGCCGAGCAAGTCGTGTTCCTCTTGCGTTTGGCCAAACTGTTGGTGCTGCTGTTGATACTTCTGTGGCTCCTGCTGCTGATGCGGAGGAGGATGATTATGTGGGAGATTATGAGGATGAGGTTGATCAAAATCAACACTACGTGCAGCCACCTGTACCACCACCAGCAGGTCGACCTCAGGTATATATTCGTAATGGTAGGCCTGCACCACCACCTCAGGTACGAGATGATGTCCATATTCCTAAACTGAAATTGAATATTCCACCATTTGAGGGTAGATATGTTCCTGATATATATCTTACTTGGGAGTTAGAAACTGAACAACGATTTACATGTTTACAATATCCTGAGGAGAGACGAGTTGCTGCTGCTGTTTGTGCTTTCACTAGTTTTGCATGTGTATGGTGGTCTGAACATTGTAGATTATATCCTGTTCCAACTACTTGGGCTGCTTTGAAAACTGCTATGCGTACTCGTTGGGTTCCACCATATTATCAACGTGAATTGCTTCAAAAATTACAGCGCTTAAGACAAGGAAAAAATTCTGTAGAAGAATATTATCAGGAATTACAAACTGGCATGATTAGATGTGGTATTGTTGAGGAGAATGAAGCTATGCTTACACGTTTTCTAGGTGGATTAAATAGAGAGATTCAGACCATTCTAGACTATAAGGAGTATACTAATATCACTCGTTTATTCCATCTTGCTTGTAAAGCTGAACGTGAAGTGCAGGATCAACAAGCATTGGCGCGAACTAACTTTTCTGCAGACCGACCTTCATCATGGACACCACGTGCATCTTCTACTTCAACTGCACCAGCACCTCCATCCGGTGCCACCTCCAGCCGTGATACAAGAAAACAGGCACAACCACCATTATCTGCCAAGAGCGCACCTGCGGGGCCTGCACAGCGTTCTTCTTCTTCCATGGCATCAACAGGGCACACAAGTGATATTATTTGTCGTCGTTGTAAGGGAGGAGGTCATTATTGGAGAGAATGCAAATCTCCGCGTGTGATGATTGCTACCGCGGATGGTGGATATGAGTCCGCTAGTGACTATGATGAGGAGACACTGGCTCTTATTACACGTGAAGAACATGGTGGAGATGATTCTGATCATGAGACGCAATACATGGCTCCTGAAGACGCTGACAGGTATGAATGTTTAGTTGCTCAACGTGTTTTGAGTGTGCAGGTCACACAAGCTGACCAAAATCAGAGGCACAATTTGTTCCATACCAAGGGAGTTGTGAAGGAACGTTCTGTGCGCGTCATAATAGACGGAGGGAGCTGCAACAACTTCGCTAGCATGGAGATGGTGGAGAAGCTTTCTCTCACCACAAGACCACATCCACATCCTTACTACATCCAGTGGTTCAACAACAGCGGCAAGGTTAAGGTAACACGTACTGTTCGTGTGCATTTTAGTATCTCTACATATGCTGATTATGTTGATTGTGATGTGGTACCTATGCAAGCATGTTCCTTATTACTTGGTAGACCATGGCAATTTGATAAAAATTCTGTACACCATGGTAGAAACAATCAGTATACTCTTGTTCATAAGGATAAAAATATTACTTTGCTTCCTACGACTCCTGATTCCATTTTGAAAGATGATATTAATAGAGCTAATAAAGCAAAACAGGAGAAGAATAAGAGTGAAAATCAGATTGTGGCAAAAGAATTTGAGCAAAAAATGAAGCCTAATAATAAACCATCTAGTGTTGCTTCTGAAATTAAATTGAAAAGTGCATGTTTATTTGCCACCAAATCTGATATTGATGAGCTAGATTTCAGCAAATCTGTTTGCTATGCTTTTGTGTGCAAAGAGGCATTATTTTCATTCGAGGACGTGCCTTCCTCTTTGCCTCCTGCTGTCACTAACATTTTGCAGGAGTTCACTGACGTTTTTCCACAAGACGTGCCACCGAGATTACCGCCTATTCGAGGGATTGAGCATCAGATTGACTTAATTCCCGGTGCTTCACTGCCAAACTGTGCACCATACCGTACCAATCCAGAGGAGACGAAGGAGATTATGCGTCAAGTACAAGAGCTTCTCGACAAAGGTTATATACGCGAATCCCTTAGTCCTTGTGCTGCTCCTATTATTCTAGTGCCGAAAAAGGATGGTACATCACGTATGTGTGTTGATTGTAGAGGCATTAATAATATTACTATTCGTTATCGTCATCCTATTCCTAGGCTAGATGATATGCTTGATGAATTGAGTGGCTCTACAATATTCTCCCAAGTTGATTTGCGTAGTGGCTACCATCAAATTCGTATGAAATTGGGAGATGAATGGAAAACAGCATTTAAAACTAAGTTCGGATTATATGAGTGGTTAGTCATGCCTTTTGGGTTAACTAATGCACCTAGTACTTTCATGAGATTAATGAACGAAGTTTTACGTGCTTTCATTGGACGATTTGATGAGGACATGACTACCTTGGATATGACCAAAAATATTGCATATATGCATATTTGTCAGGTGATTTCTAGTGCAAACTATTCAATAATCTATTTATGTTATCAGAACAAAAATACTTCACACACTTTTGTGTTTTGTCTAATTGCAGGTGTATGGGACATTTGTACAATCCACATATGAAGATAAGGAATAAAGAGATGTTTATTTGCTATCCAAAAAGTTCTCTCACGTCACTTTTGGCCCAAGAGAAGATAGAGTCCAAGTCTCTCACGTTCTGGATTCAGATTCGGACTGCACAGACACACCTGACTCAAAACGCACACAAGTTTTTCATACAGACTCCGAATTGGGTGATTCTTTTTTTGTTGGAAACTAGATTTCGTGCACTTTCCAACCCAATTGGAATCACCTTCAAATTCGTCCGGAGCGTTGAGTTGTGGACGAAACAATCTGGTGCTGCAGCAGAATCCGAGTCAAACTACAAGTCCAAAGGTGTTACATCACCTCCACTTGGGCCCATTGGCCTTGTACGACCTAGATTTAGTTTTAGGCTGCCTTGGGACGTCCTGCCACCTCCTTGGCCGCCACCCCTTGCTCCTATATAAGTAGATTCATCTTGTAGCTTTTCCTTGGGATTTGTTTAGTTAAAAGTTAGCCATTGCAACTTCGTGTACTTCGTTTGTGTCCAACGACCAGACCAAGACCGCTTACGGATCCCCACCATTATCAATACCTCATATATATTTGCAATATTCAGATTGCTTTATCATATTCTTGCTCGTTCTTCGATTGCTTGCAGGAATAGACCCTCGTGGTCAGGCTGACCGTGCTTCCGGCATCGTCAGTAACCTCAGGAGATTGGTTTAGCGATTGCTAAGGCGCAACATCGTGCACATTTGTAGTAGGATCGTGAAAGTCGTCTCCACCAAATCGATAGTTATCATCTCATCGAAAGATCGGGACACCCTCGCCTCTATCAAGTGGTATCAGTTTTCAGGTTGCTCGGTGAGAATTTCCAGTTTTCCTAGATTAGATTTACTTTCTTACCTATTGTCCAAGAAAAAGCCACAAAAAAGAGTTAGATCTATTCATCCTTGGTCCAAGCCAGTCTGAGCCTTTGCAATTTTCTTTTCATTAATTGCATAGTTGAATTATCGATTGCATCACCGTGTCGAGTTGCTGGTCTTAGTGTCTAGTTCGTTTAGAGTTTCGAGTTCTGTTCACATTAGTCACGCCACCGCTGCATCATTATCTCTTCCGCTGTCCACCACCCATCCATCAATTTTCACCACGTGCTACCCACCATTCATTGTCATAATAATAGTTGAGATCGTTCACATCTTCACTTGATCCAATCTGCATCTTATCTAGTTTGTTTTGGAAAGAGGGAGAAAAAAAGAGAGAAAAAAAACGAGAGAAAAAAAGGAAAAAAAGTCAGAGAAAAAAAGGAGAGAAAGAAAAAAAAGTGTGAGGAAAAAAAAGAGAGAAGAAAAAAAAACAAAAAAATCGGCACAAACTTTTTCAGAGGAAAGTTGGAGACAAAGTTGTTGATATATCCTGCTTGGCTGTTGTTTCACCTCATTATCTTCACTGCTGTTGTGATCTTCACTTATATCTTGCTGTCAAGAGCTACTTAGTATCCTTCATTGATGCTAGTTGTGCTACGCCGTGACCTCATTAGTGTTCTAGGCTCGCGTCTCTAGTCCGGTCTAGCCTAGGACCAGCACAGTACCGTCGTTGAGCGTTTATTCAACATTGCATCTTTGAATTGATTATTGCTAATCTTTTGCTACCATATATAGCCAACCCAGCTCCACATATTTCTACACCGTGTATACGTACGCTCCCCTGGCAATCGCTTTACTCAATATTCGGAGTTACTTGACACCGCCGGTTGCCGATCACCGCCTGCTGCATGGTAAGAACTTGTAAGACATTGATATTTTCTTTACTGTGAGCGTTTTACCACCACATCCAAGTAGTTATAGGAACATTATTTTTGGGTTTTGTTTCTTGTTCTAGTAATCATGACAGGATCCAGAGTCAATTCATGGGCTTTGTCGATCGCAGGAGACGTGCCACCACCTTTGCAAATACCACAACCGTCACGAGAGGTGCACAAACATCCAAATGCACATGATCAGGTTAATGTATCTATACCACCATTTAATGGCCGTTTTAAACCTGCTTTATATATTGAATGGTAGTTCGACATAAAAAATATATTTGCTTCCCATAATTTCGATGAACATAAAAAGGTTAAGGTTGCGGTTGGTTCTTTCACTGGTTATGCTTTGGTTTGGTGGAGTGAATATTGTCGGTTACACCCTGATTATATACCTACTACTTGGGATGATTTGAAACTTGCCATGCGACATACTTTCGTCCCTGCTTATTATACTCGTGACATGATTAAGAAGTTGCAACACTTAAAACAAGGTAGTGAAACTATAACAAAATATTATGATGATTTACAAACTACCTTGTTGCATTCCTCTTTAGAAGAAAGTGAAGATGATTTTATGGATAGATTTTGGGGAGGATTAAACTGTGATATTCAAGAGATACTAATTCATGAAGAGTGTTATCCTATGGACCATTTGTTTCATCTTGCTTGCAAAGCTGAACAGGAAATAAAACGACGTGTTGGCCACGAGGAGAACAAGCGCACGGTGCACATTCCAAGAGTTGATATGATTGTTCCTTCAACTACTAGGCATACTATGACAACCACATCCGTTGTTGTCAGGACTACATCACCTCCACCATGTGACACATCGCCCCCGAGAGTGGCTACATCATCTGAGTTGATCATAAGAGGTAATGACAAAGGTACTGATCTTCCATCTCTACATGAGAATGATGAATGCCTTGTCAATTTAAATGCACCATCTGATGAGCTACCCACTACTTTGATCACACCACCTATTTTAGAGGACTACGTTGATAATTTGACTTTGCCATGTGATCAAACAACTGAAATACCAACAATTTTGAGTGCACACATTGAATTAACTATTGATGCAAAAGAACCAATGTTTAATCATTTTGATATGACCTCTAATCTTGGTGATGATTCTGTGTTGAATGACTTATTGCATGTTTGCTTATTTAAGCATGTTGTAGCATGTAAATTTGATGCAAGTAAGGTTTATTCACCAATGTTGGGATGGTTTAATGATGAACATTGTCAATCTTTTGAAATGAATAAGAGCTTCACTTATATGTGCAAACTGAGTTGCAATATTTTCATGCCTTCTACTTCTTGTGCTAATTTTTTGGCTTTAGATTTTATGAACTATGCAAGTTACTCATCTATTCATGTGTCATATATGCAAAAATTAAGGGAAGTAAAAATGGATGACATATACATATACAACATGTACACCTTGTCTCTTTTGTTAGCCACATTTCAGATTAAGCAACGCCGAGGACGGCTTTATTTTCAAGAAGGGGAGGATGATGAGGACATGACTACCTTGGATATGACCAAAAATATTGCATATATGCATATTTGTGAGGTGATTTCTAGTGCAAACTATTCAATAATCTATTTATGTTATCCAGAACAAAAATACTTCACACACTTTTGTGTTTTGTCTAATTGCAGGTGTATGGGACATTTGTACAATCCACATATGAAGATAAGGAAGAAAGAGATGTTTATTTGCTGTCCAAAAAGTTCTCTCACGTCACTTTTGGCCCAAGAGAAGATAGAGTCCAAGTCTCTCACGTTCTGGATTCAGATTCGGACTGCACAGACACACCTGACTCAAAACGCACACAAGTTTTTCATACGGACTCCGAATTGGGTGATTTTTTTGTTGGAAACTAGATTTCATGCACTTTCCAACCCAATTGGAATCACCTTCAAATTCGTCCGGAGCGTTGAGTTGTGGACGAAACAATCTGATGCTGCAGCAGAATCCGAGTCAAACTACAAGTCCAAAGGTGTTACATCACCTCCACTTGGGCCCATTGGCCTTGTACGACCTAGATTTAGTTTTAGGCTGCCTTGGGACGTCCTCCCACCTCCTTGGCCGCCACCCCTTGCTCCTATATAAGTAGATCCATCTAGTAGCTTTTCCTTGGGATTTGTTTAGTTAAAAGTTAGCCATTGCAACTTCGTGTACTTCGTTTGTTTCCAACGACCAGACCAAGACCGCTTACGGATCCCCACCATTATCAATACCTCATATATATTTGCAATATTCAGATTGCTTTATCATATTCTTGCTCGTTCTTCGATTGCTTGCAGGAATAGACCTTCGTGGTCAGGCTGACCGTGCTTCCGGCATCGTCAGTAACCTCAGGAGATTGGTTTAGCGATTGCTAAGGCGCAACGTCGTGCACGTTTGTAGTCAGATCGTCAAAGTCGTCTCCACCAAATCGATAGTTATCATCTCATCGAAAGATCGGGACACACCCGCTTCTATTATGCACGCCAACTAAATTACCAGGTACTTTCGTTTCTTGGTAATGATTCTAATGTTCATGAGAATATGATGCTGCCTAAATTGGATACATTTGTTTTGCTTACAAATGAAGGGCCTAGCTTGGAGAAGGATGAACATTGGAGCAAGAACAAGCATGGAGATGATGGCATGCGCAAGGGAAACAAGAACGGAGTTACAAGTGATGATTTCAGGACATTGAAGCCACCATAATGGGTGCATGAAGCCTTGGACGAAATATACAAGATGCCACTTCATAAATTTCGTCCCGAGGCTATTTTAGGTGCTGCGTCACCTTATTATTGGGCCAGGCCCATGTAATTTCGAAATACATAAGTATAAGCTATTTTTAGAGTCCGTATGTGTGGGGAAACAAGAGATAGGGTTGATTTCGGACCCCTCCACCAAGGGCCACGAAATTCCCCCCTCTTCCTCCATATATACAGCCCTTAGGGCATCGTTTAGACTTTGGGTTTTGTTTAGATTAAAAGTTCGCCATAGCTGCAACTTCGCGTACTTCGTTTGTGTTCAACGACCAGACAAAGGCGTCATAGAACCCCACCTTGATCAATAAAGCTTTCATCTTATATTCGCAATATCCAGATTGCAATCTCAGTTTCTTGCTTGTTCTTCGTTTGCTCGCAGGAAACAGACCCTCGTTGATGAGGACATCAATACAATTGTTACACCCACAGCCCCTGCTGCTATACATACTGGACCAATTACTAGAGCTCGTGCACGCCAACTAAATTACCAGGTACTTTCGTTTCTTGGTAATGATTCTAATGTTCATGAGAATATGATGCTACCTAAATTGGATACATTTGTTTTGCTTACAAATGAAGGGCCTAGCTTGGAGAAGGATGAACATTGGAGCAAGAACAAGCATGGAGATGATGGCATGCGCAAGGGGAACAAGAACGGAGTTACAAGTGATGATTTCAGGACTTTGAAGCCACCATAATGGGTGCATGAAGCCTTGGACGAAATATATAAGATGCCACTTCATAAATTTCGTCCCGAGGCTATTTTAGGTGCTGCGTCACCTTATTATTGGGCCAGGCCCATGTAATTTCGAAATACATAAGTATAGGCTATTTTTAGAGTCCGTATGTGTGGGGAAAGAAGAGATAGGGTTGATTTCGGACTCCTCCACCAAGGGCCACGAAATTCCCCCCTCTTCCTCCATATATACAGCCCTTAGGGCATCGTTTAGACTTTGGGTTTTGTTTAGATTAAAAGTTCGCCATAGCTGCAACTTCGCGTACTTCGTTTGTGTTCAACGACCAGACAAAGGCGTCACAGAACCCCACCTTGATCAATAAAGCTTTCATCTTATATTCGCAATATCCAGATTGCAATCTTAGTTTCTTGCTTGTTCTTCGTTTGCTCGCAGGAAACAGACCCTCGTGGTCAGGTTGATCGTGCTCCGGCGTGGTCAATAACCTGTCGGAGTTGGTTTAGCGATTACTAAGGCGCGACGTCCTCGCACGTTCGTAGTCGGATCGTCAAAGTCGACTTCCACCAAAGCGAAATCCACCATCTCATCGAAAGACGGGACACCTTTGCCTCTATCAAGTGGTATCAGATTTCCAGGTTGCTCGGTGAGATTTTACAGTTTTTTAGTAGTTTAGATCGAGTTTGTTCTTCATACCTATAGTCCACGAAAAAGCCACAAAAAAAAAATTAGGGTTAGTTCATCATATCCGAACCAATCTGAGCCTTGCATAATCTTTTTAGGGTTTTGCTTTGTTGAATTTGCGGTTGCATCGTCGTGTCTAGTTGCTGGTCTTAGAGTCTAGTCTTTTAGAGTTTCGAGTTCTGGTCATAAGTTGTCACGCCGCCGCCGCACCATCATCATCGCCCCTGCCATCTACCACCACCGCACCGAATCCGTATCCATATACCATCACCAATCCGTGTCCATATACCACCACCGATCCATATCCATATACTACCACCGCTACCACCACCGCTGCCATATACCACCACCATATATCCACCACCAATCCGAGTTCTTTGCTTATTAGGTTTGTTTTCGGGATCCATCTAGATTCCGATTCGTGTTTCCTTGCCGGAGTAGGTTTCAGAAAAAAAAAGAGTCGGGTTTCTGGCTATCCAATTTTTCGAAAACGCATTTTTCGAAAAAATTTCTGGCTATCCTATTTTTAGGTGTTTCTGAGTGTTTTGAGACAGGTGCCATTATAGGAAGTTTTTTTTGACCCGTTTCCAGTTTTTGGGTCCGGGCAGTCGAAAAAAAAAATTGGTCGAAAAAATTTCGTGCCCATCCTGTCAGTTTGAGCTAGGAAGAGTTTTGAGACACTCGCCATTATAGTGATTTTTCGCAAAAAATGAAGCAGCGCAAAAAAAAGAGCGCAAAAAAAAGAGCGAAAAAAAAATTCAGAGTGTGCTTTTCCCTTGTTTACGTGCCGCGCCGTGATTTTGTTAGTGTTCTAGGCTCGCGTCTCTAGCACAGTCTAGCCTAGGACCAGCACAGTACCGTCGTTGAGCGTTTATTCAACTTTGCATCTCTGAATTGATTATTGCTGACCCTTTTTGCTACCATATTATAAGCCTTCCCAGCTCCACATACATCTACGTCGTGCGTTTGACTCTCGCTGGTAATCGCTCTATCCAAGCTTTGAGAGTTTTTGACTACAACGGTTGCCGATCACCGCCTGCTGCTGGGTAAGAACTGGTAAGAATTTGAGATTTGCTTGACGGATTTGTGACACCCACCACCACCACTTGTTCATAGTCTGTAGGATCATATTCTTGTGTGTTTCTATTGCTGCTAACCATGCCAGGATCACAAGCCGACGAGATTGACTGGGAGAATTTATCGAACAAGGAGCTTCATGATAAGTTTCAGCAAATGATGACTGAACAGGTGCAAGATGTGCTGAACAATTTTGAAGAGGCCATGGAGAAGATCACTGGCCTTGAGAAGACGTTCGAAACAAAGCTCGATAACAAGTTTAATGAATTGCTCGCGCGTCTTCCACCACCACCACCCGCTGCACCTAACGCACCTCTCCAACAACAACAACAACGACTACCTCCACGTCGCGAAGCAGACCTCCGCCGAGCAAGCCGTGTTCCTCTTGCGTTTGGCCAAACTGTTGGTGCTGCCGTTGATACTTCTGTGGCTCCTGCTGCTGATGCGGAGGAGGATGATTATGTGGGAGATTATGAGGATGAGGTTGATCAAAATCAACACTACATGCAGCCACCTGTACCACCACCAGCAGGTCGACCTCAGGTATATATTCGTAATGGTAGGCCTGCACCACCACCTCAGGTACGAGATGATGTCCATATTCCTAAACTGAAATTGAATATTCCACCATTTGAGGGTAGATATGTTCCTGATATATATCTTACTTGGGAGTTAGAAACTGAACAACGATTTACATGTTTACAATATCCTGAGGAGAGACGAGTTGCTGCTGCTGTTTGTGCTTTCACTAGTTTTGCATGTGTATGGTGGTCTGAACATTGTAGATTATATCCTATTCCAACTACTTGGGTTGCTTTGAAAACTGCTATGCGTACGCGTTGGGTTCCACCATATTATCAACGTGAATTGCTTCAAAAATTGCAGCGTTTAAGACAAGGAAAAAATTCTGTAGAAGAATATTATCAGGAATTACAAACTAGCATGATTAGATGTGGTATTGTTGAGGAGAATGAAGCTATGCTTGCACGTTTTCTGGGTGGATTAAATAGAGAGATTCAGACCATTCTAGACTATAAGGAGTATACTAATATCACTCGTTTATTCCATCTTGCTTGTAAAGCTGAACGTGAAGTGCAGGATCGACAAGCATTGGGGCGAACTAACTTTTCTGCAGGCCGACCTTCATCATGGACACCACGTGCATCTTCTACTTCAACTGCACCAGCACCTCCATCCGGTGCCACCTCCAGCCGTGATACAAGAAAACAGGCACAACCACCATTATCTGCCAAGAGCGCACCTGCGGGGCCTGCACAGCGTTCTTCTTCTTCCATGGCATCAACAGGGCAAACAAGTGATATTATTTGTCGTCGTTGTAAGGGAGGAGGTCATTATGCGAGAGAATGCAAATCTCCGCGTGTGATGATTGCTACTGCGGATGGTGGATATGAGTCCGCTAGTGACTATGATGAGGAGACATTGGCTCTTATTACACGTGAAGAACATGGTGGAGATGATTCTGATCATGAGACGCAATACATGGCTCCTGAAGACGCTGACAGGTATGAATGTTTAGTTGCTCAACGTGTTTTGAGTGTGCAGGTCACACAAGCTGAGCAAAATCAGAGGCACAATTTGTTCCATACCAAGGGAGTTGTGAAGGAACGTTCTGTGCGCGTCATAATAGACGGAGGGAGCTGCAACAACTTGGCTAGCATGGAGATGGTGGAGAAGCTTTCTCTCACCACAAGACCACATCCACATCCTTACTACATCCAATGGTTCAACAACAGCGGCAAGGTTAAGGTAACACGTACTATTCGTGTGCATTTTAGTATCTCTACATATGCTGATTATGTTGATTGTGATGTGGTACCTATGCAAGCATGTTCCTTATTACTTGGTAGACCATGGCAATTTGATAAAAATTCTGTACACCATGGTAGAAACAATCACTATACTCTTGTTCATAAGGATAAACATATTACTTTGCTTCCTATGACTCCTGATTCCATTTTGAAAGATGATATTAATAGAGCTAATAAAGCAAAACAGGAGACGAATAAGAGTGAAAATCAGATTGTGGCAAAAGAATTTGAGCAACAAATGAAGCCTAATAATAAACCATCTAGTGTTGCTTCTGAAATTAAATTGAAAAGTGCATGTTTATTTGCCACCAAATCTGATATTGATGAGCTAGATTTCAGCAAATCTGTTTGCTATGCTTTTGTGTGCAAAGAGGCATTATTTTCATTCGAGGACGTGCCTTCCTCTTTGCCTCCTGCTGTCATTAACATTTTGCAGGAGTTCGCTGACGTCTTTCCACAAGACGTGCCACCGGGATTACCGCCTATTCGAGGGATTGAGCATCAAATTGACTTAATTCCCGGTGCTTCACTGCCAAACCGTGCACCATACCGTACCAATCCAGAGGAGACGAAGGAGATTATGCGTCAAGTACAAGAGCTTCTCGACAAAGGTTATATACGCGAATCCCTTAGTCCTTGTGCTGTTCCTATTATTCTAGTGCCGAAAAAGGATGGTACATCACGTATGTGTGTTGATTGTAGAGGCATTAATAATATTACTATTCGTTATCGTCATCCTATTCCTAGGCTAGATGATATGCTTGATGAATTGAGTGGCTCTACAATATTCTCCAAAGTTGATTTGCGTAGTGGCTACCATCAAATTCGTATGAAATTGGGAGATGAATGGAAAACAGCATTTAAAACTAAGTTTGGATTATATGAGTGGTTAGTCATGCCTTTTGGGTTAACTAATGCACCTAGTACTTTCATGAGATTAATGAACGAAGTTTTACGTGCTTTCATTGGACGATTTGTGGTAGTTTACTTTGATGACATATTGATTTATAGTAGATCTTTGGAGGAACATTTGGAACATTTACGTGCTGTTTTTATTGCCCTACGTGATGCACGTTTGTTTGGTAACCTTGGGAAGTGCACCTTTTGCACCGACCGAGTATCTTTTCTTGGCTATGTTGTTACTCCACAGGGCATTGAAGTTGATAAAGCCAAGATTGAAGCTATTGAGAGTTGGCCGCAGGCCCGCAGCCCAAAACGGTCACACGAGTGAGGAGTTTTCTTGGCCTCGCTGGATTCTATAGGCGTTTTGTGAGAGATTTCAGCACCATTGCTGCACCTCTCAATGAGCTTACAAAGAAAGATGTGCCTTTTCTTTGGGGTACCGCACAGGAAGAAGCCTTCACGGTATTGAAAGATAAGTTGACACATGCTCCTTTACTCCAACTTCCTGATTTTAATAAGACTTTTGAGCTTGAATGTGATGCTAGTGGAATTGGATTAGGAGGTGTGTTATTACAAGATGGCAAACCTGTTGCATACTTTTTTGAAAAATTGAGTGGGCCTAGTCTGAATTATTCTACTTATGATAAAGAATTATATGCTCTTGTTCGGACTTTAGAAACATGGCAACATTATTTATGGCCCAAAGAATTTGTTATACATTCTGATCATGAATCTTTGAAACATATTAAAAGTCAAGCTAAACTGAATCGTAGACATGCTAAATGGGTTGAATTCATTGAGACTTTCCCTTATGTCATTAAACACAAAAAGGGAAAAGAAAATGTTATTGCTGATGCATTGTCTCGTCGCTATACTATGCTTTCACAACTTGACTTCAAAATATTTGGTTTGGAGACCATCAAAGATCAATATGTGCATGATGCTGATTTTAAAGATGTAATGCAGAATTGTAAAGAAGGAAGAATGTGGAACAAGTTTGTCGTTAACGATGGATTTGTGTTTCGTGCTAACGAGCTATGCATTCCAGCTAGCTCCGTTCGTCTTTTGTTGTTGCAGGAAGCGCATGGAGGAGGATTAATGGGACATTTTGGCGTGAAGAAGACGGAGGACGTACTTGCTACACATTTCTTTTGGCCAAAGATGAGACGGGATGTTGAGCGTTTTATTGCTCGATGCACTACATGTCAAAAAGCTAAGTCACGACTCAATCCTCATGGTTTATATATGCCTTTGCCTGTACCTAGTGTTCCTTGGGAGGATATATCTATGGACTTTGTTTTAGGTTTACCTCGAACAAAGAAGGGGAGGGATAGCATATTTGTTGTCGTGGATAGATTCTCGAAAATGGCACACTTTATACCATGTCATAAAAGCGATGATGCTGTTAATGTTGCTGATTTGTTCTTTCGTGAAATTATTCGCTTGCATGGTGTGCCAAATACTATTGTTTCAGATCGTGATACTAAATTTCTTAGCCACTTTTGGAGATGTTTATGGGCTAAGTTGGGGACTAAACTGCTTTTTAGTACTACTTGTCACCCCCAAACTGATGGACAAACTGAAGTAGTCAATAGAACGTTGTCTACTATGCTTAGGGTTGTTTTGAAGAATAATAAGAAAATGTGGGAGGAATGCTTGCCTCATATTGAATTTGCTTATAATCGTTCATTGCATTCTACTAGTAAGATGTGCCCTTTTGAAGTTGTGTATGGTTTCCTACCTCATGCACCTATTGATTTGTTGCCTCTTCCATCTTCGGAGAAGGTTAATTTTGATGCTAAACAACGTGCTGAATTGATTTTAAAAATGCATGAGTTAACTAAGGAAAACATTGAGCGTATGAATGCTAAATATAAACTTGCTGGAGATAAGGGTAGAAAACATGTTGTGTTTGCACCTGGAGATCTTGTTTGGTTACATTTGCGTAAGGATAGATTTCCTGATTTGCGCAAATCAAAGCTAATGCCACGTGCTGATGGTCCCTTTAAGGTGTTAGAGAAAATAAATGATAATGCATATAAACTTGAGCTGCCTGCAGATTTTGGGGTTAGTCCCACTTTTAACATTGCAGATTTGAAGCCTTATTTGGGTGAGGAAGATGGACTTCCGTCGAGGACGACTTCATTTCAAGAAGGGGAGGATGATGAGGACATCAATACAATTGTTACACCCACAGCTCCTGCTGCTATACATACTGGACCAATTACTAGAGCTCGTGCACGCCAACTAAATTACCAGGTACTTTCGTTTCTTGGTAATGATTCTAATGTTCATGAGAATATGATGCTGCCTAAATTGGATACATTTGTTTTGCTTACAAATGAAGGGCCTAGCTTGGAGAAGGATGAACATTGGAGCAAGAACAAGCATGGAGATGATGGCATGCGCAAGGGGAACAAGAACGGAGTTACAAGTGATGATTTCAGGACTTTGCAGCCACCATAATGGGTGCATGAAGCCTTGGACGAAATATACAAGATGCCACTTCATAAATTTCGTCCCGAGGCTATTTTAGGTGCTGCGTCACCTTATTATTGGGCCAGGCCCATGTAATTTCGAAATACATAAGTATAGGCTATTTTTAGAGTCCGTATGTGTGGGGAAACAAGAGATAGGGTTGATTTCGGACTCCTCCACCAAGGGCCACGAAATTCCCCCCTCTTCCTCCATATATACAGCCCTTAGGGCATCGTTTAGACTTTGGGTTTTGTTTAGATTAAAAGTTCGCCATAGCTGCAACTTCACGTACTTCGTTTGTGTTCAACGACCAGACAAAGGCGTCACAGAACCCCACCTTGATCAATAAAGCTTTCATCTTATATTCGCAATATCCAGATTGCAATCTTAGTTTCTTGCTTGTTCTTCGTTTGCTCGCAGGAAACAGACCCTCGTGGTCAGGTTGATCGTGCTTCGGCGTGGTCAATAACCTCTCGGAGTTGGTTTAGCGATTACTAAGGCGCGACGTCCTCGCACGTTCGTAGTCGGATCGTCAAAGTCGACTTCCACCAAAGCGAAATCCACCATCTGATCGAAAGACGGGACACCTTTGCCTCTATCACTCGTGGTCAGGTTGATCGTGCTCCGGCGTGGTCAATAACCTCTCGGAGTTGGTTTAGCGATTGCTAAGGCGCGACGTCCTCGCACGTTCGTAGTCGGATCGTCAAAGTCGACTGCCACCAAAGCGATATCCATCATCTCATCGAAAGACGGGACACCTTTGCCTCTATCAAGTGGTATCAGATTTCCAGGTTGCTCGGTGAGATTTTACAGTTTTTTCGTAGTTTAGATCGAGTCTGTTCTTCATACCTACAGTCCACGAAAAAGCCACAAAAAAAATTAGGGTTAGTTCATCATATCCGAACCAATCTGAGCCTTTGCATAATCTTTTTAGGGTTTTGCTTTGTTGAATTTGCGGTTGCATCGTCGGTCTAGTTGCTGGTCTTAGAGTCTAGTCTTTTAGAGTTTCGAGTTCTGGTCATAAGTTGTCACGCCGCCGCCGCACCATCATCATCGCCCCTGCCATCTACCACCACCGCTCCGAATCCGTATCCATATACCACCACCAATCCGTGTCCATATACCACCACCGATCCTTATCCATATACTACCACCGCTACCACCACCGCTGCCATATACCACCACCATATATCCACCACCAATCCGAGTTCTTTGCTTATTAGGTTTGTTTTCGAGATCCATCTAGTTTCCGATTCGTGTTTCCTTGCCGGAGTAGGTTTCGGAAAAAAAAGAGTCAGGAAACCACGCTCCGTTTAGGCCCAAAATTTTTCGAAAACGCATTTTTCGAAAAAATTTCTGGCTATCCTATTTTTAGGTGTTTCTAAGTGTTTTGAGACAGGTGCCATTATAGGAAGTTTTTTTGACCCGTTTCCAGTTTTTGGGTCCGGGCAGTCGAAAAAAAAATTGGTCGAAAAAAAAATTTCGTGCCCATCCTGTCAGTTTGACCTAGGAAGAGTTTTGAGACACTCGCCATTATAGTGATTTTTCGCAACAAAAAAAAAGCAGCGCAAAAAAAAGAGCGCAAAAAAAAAGAGCGAAAAAAAATTCAGAGTGTGCTTTTCCCTTGTTTACGTGCCGCGCCGTGATTTTGTTGGTGTTCTAGGCTCGCGTCTCTAGCACAGTCTAGCCTAGGACCAGCACAGTACCGTCGTTGAGCGTTTATTCAACTTTGCATCTCTGAATTGATTATTGCTGACCCTTTTTGCTACCATATTATAAGCCTTCCCAGCTCCACATACATCTACGTCATGTGTTTGACTCTCCCTAGTAATCGCTCTATCCAAGCTTTGAGAGTTTTTGACTACAACGGTTGCCGATCACCGCCTGCTGCTGGGTAAGAACTGGTAAGAATTTGAGATTTGCTTGACGGATTTGTGATACACCACCACCACTTCTTAGTAGTCTGTAGGATCATATTCTTGTGTGTTTCTATTGCTGCTAACCATGCCAGGATCACAAGCCGACGAGATTGACTGGGAGAACTTATCGAACAAGGAGCTTCATGATAAGTTTCAGCAAATGATGACTGAACAGGTACAAGATGTGCTGAACAATTTTGAAGAGGCCATGGAGAAGATCACTGGCCTTGAGAAGACGTTCGAAACAAAGCTCGATAACAGATTTAATGAACTGCTTGCGCGTCTTCCACCACCGGCTGCACCTGTCGCACCTCTGCAACAACAACAACTACGCCCCCTTCCGAATCAGTATGGACGAGCACAGCGTGTTCCTATTGAGCCAGGACAAAATTCTGGTGCCGCTGCTACTGCTGTTGGTGCTTCTTTGGCTCCTGCTACTGCTGCTGCTGGTACCCAGGAGGATGATCAGTATGCGGGAGATTATGAGGATGAGGTTGATCAAAATCAGCACTACGTGCAGCCACCTGCACCACCACCAGCTGGTCGACCTCAGGTATATATTCATAATGGTAGGCCTGCACCACCACCTCAGGTACGAGATGATGTCCATATTCCTAAACTGAAATTGAATATTCCACCATTTGAGGGTAGATATGTTCCTGATATATATCTTACTTGGGAGTTAGAAACTGAACAACGATTTACATGTTTACAATATCCTGAGGAGAGACGAGTTGTTGCTGCTGTTTGTGCTTTCACTAGTTTTGCATGTGTATGGTGGTCTGAACATTGTAGATTATATCCTGTTCCAACTACTTGGGCTGCTTTGAAAACTGCTATGCGTACTCGTTGGGTTCCACCATATTATCAACGTGAATTGCTTCAAAAATTACAGCGCTTAAGACAAGGAAAAAATTCTGTAGAAGAATATTATCAGGAATTACAAACTGGCATGATTAGATGTGGTATTGTTGAGGAGAATGAAGCTATGCTTGCACGTTTTCTAGGTGGATTAAATAGAGAGATTCAGACCATTCTAGACTATAAGGAGTATACTAATATCACTCGTTTATTCCATCTTGCTTGTAAAGCTGAACGTGAAGTGCAGGATCAACAAGCATTGGCGCGAACTAACTTTTCTGCAGGCCGACCTTCATCATGGACACCACGTGCATCTTCTACTTCAACTGCACCAGCACCTCCATCCGGTGCCACCTCCAGCCGTGATACAACAAAACGGGCACAACCACCATTATCTGCCAAGAGCGCACCTGCGGGGCCTGCACAGTGTTCTTCTTCTTCCATGGCATCGACAGGGCACACAAGTGATATTATTTGTCGTCGTTGTAAGGGAGGAGGTCATTATGCGAGAGAATGCAAATCTCCGCGTGTGATGATTGCTACCGCGGATGGTGGATATGAGTCCGCTAGTGACTATGATGAGGAGACATTGGCTCTTATTACACGTGAAGAACATGGTGGAGATGATTCTGATCATGAGACGCAATACATGGCTCCTGAAGACGCTGACAGGTATGAATGTTTAGTTGCTCAACGTGTTTTGAGTGTGCAGGTCACACAAGCTGAGCAAAATCAGAGGCACAATTTGTTCCATACCAAGGGAGTTGTGAAGGAACGTTCTGTGCGCGTCATAATAGACGGAGGGAGCTGCAACAACTTGGCTAGCATGGAGATGGTGGAGAAGCTTTCTCTCACCACAAGACCACATCCACATCCTTACTACATCCATTGGTTCAACAACAGCGGCAAGGTTAAGGTAACACGTACTGTTCGTGTGCATTTTAGTATCTCTACATATGCTGATTATGTTGATTGTGATGTGGTACCTATGCAAGCATGTTCCTTATTACTTGGTAGACCATGGCAATTTGATAAAAATTCTGTACACCATGGTAGAAACAATCACTATACTCTTGTTCATAAGGATAAAAATATTACTTTGCTTCCTACGACTCCTGATTCCATTTTGAAAGATGATATTAATAGAGCTAATAAAGCAAAACAGGAGAAGAATAAGAGTGAAAATCAGATTGTGACAAAAGAATTTGAGCAACAAATGAAGCCTAATAATAAACCATCTAGTGTTGCTTCTGAAATTAAATTGAAAAGTGCATGTTTATTTGCCACCAAATCTGATATTGATGAGCTAGATTTCAGCAAATCTGTTTGATATGCTTTTGTGTGCAAAGAGGCATTATTTTCATTCGAGGACGTGCCTTCCTCTTTGCCTCCTGCTGTCACTAACATTTTGCAGGAGTTCGCTGACGTTTTTCCACAAGACGTGCCACCGGGATTACCGCCTATTCGAGGGATTGAGCATCAGATTGACTTAATTCCCGGTGCTTCACTGCCAAACCGTGCACCATACCTTACCAATCCAGAGGAGACGAAGGAGATTATGCGTCAAGTACAAGAGCTTCTCGACAAAGGTTATATACGCGAATCCCTTAGTCCTTGTGTTGTTCCTATTATTCTAGTGCCGAAAAAGGATGGTACATCACGTATGTGTGTTGATTGTAGAGGCATTAATAATATTACTATTCGTTATCGTCATCCTATTCCTAGGCTAGATGATATGCTTGATGAATTGAGTGGCTCTACAATATTCTCCAAAGTTGATTTGCGTAGTGGCTACCATCAAATTCGTATGAAATTGGGAGCTGAATGGAAAACAGCATTTAAAACTAAGTTTGGATTATATGAGTGGTTAGTCATGCCTTTTGGGTTAACTAATGCACCTAGTACTTTCATGAGATTAATGAACGAAGTTTTACGTGCTTTCATTGGACGATTTGATGAGGACATGACTACCTTGGATATGACCAAAAATATTGCATATATGCATATTTGTCAGGTGATTTCTAGTGCAAACTATTCTATAATCTATTTATGTTATCCAGAACAAAAATACTTCACACACTTTTGTGTTTTGTCTAATTGCAGGTGTATGGGACATTTGTACAATCCACATATGAAGATAAGGAAGAAAGAGATGTTTATTTGCTGTCCAAAAAGTTCTCTCACGTCACTTTTGGCCCAAGAGAAGATAGAGTCCAAGTCTCTCACGTTCTGGATTCAGATTCGGACTGCACAGACACACCTGACTCAAAACGCACACAAGTTTCTCATACAGACTCCGAATTGGGTGATTCTTTTTTTGTTGGAAACTAGATTTCGTGCACTTTCCAACCCAATTGGAATCACCTTGAAATTCGTCCGGAGCGTTGAGTTGTGGACGAAACAATCTGGTGCTGCAGCAGAATCCGAGTCAAACTACAAGTCCAAAGGTGTTACATCACCTCCACTTGGGCCCATTGGCCTTGTACGACCTAGATTTAGTTTTAGGCTGCCTTGGGACGTCCTGCCACCTCCTTGGCCGCCACCCCTTGCTCCTATATAAGTAGATCCATCTAGTAGCTTTTCCTTGGGATTTGTTTAGTTAAAAGTTAGCCATTGCAACTTCGTGTACTTCGTTTGTGTCCAACGACCAGACCAAGACCGCTTACGGATCCCCACCATTATCAATACCTCATATATATTTGCAATATTCAGATTGCTTTATCATATTCTTGTTCGTTCTTCGATTGCTTGCAGGAATAGACCTTCGTGGTCAGGCTGACCGTGCTTCCGGCATCGTCAGTAACCTCAGGAGAATGGTTTAGCGATTGCTAAGGCGCAACGTCGTGCACGTTTGTAGTCGGATCATCAAAGTCGTCTCCACCAAATCGATAGTTATCATCTCATCGAAAGATCGGGACACCCTCGCCTCTATCAAGTGGTATCAGTTTTCAGGTTGCTCGGTGAGAATTTCCAGTTTTCCTAGATTAGATTTACTTTCTTACCTATTGTCCAAGAAAAAGCCACAAAAAAGAGTTAGATCTATTCATCCTTGGTCCAAGCCAGTCTGAGCCTTTGCAATTTTCTTTTCATTGATTGCATAGTTGAATTATCGATTGCATCACCGTGTCGAGTTGCTGGTCTTAGTGTCTAGTTCGTTTAGAGTTTCGAGTTCTGTTCACATTACTCACGCCACCGCTGCATCATTATCTCTTCCGCTGTCCACCACCCATCCATCAATTTCCACCACGTGCTACCCACCATTCATTGTCATAATAATAGTTGAGATCGTTCACATCTTCACTTGATCCAATCTGCATCTTATCTAGTTTGTTTTGGAAAGAGGGAGAAAAAAAGAGAGAAAAAAAACGAGAGAAAAAAAAAGGAAAAAAAAGTCAGAGAAAAAAAAGGAGAGAAAGAAAAAAAAGTGTGAGGAAAAAAAAAGAGAGAAGAAAAAAAAACAAAAAAATCGGCACAAACTTTTTCAGAGGAAAGTTGGAGACAAAGTTGTTGATATATCCTGCTTGGTTGTTGTTTCACCTCATTATCTTCACTGCTGTTGTGATCTTCACTTATATCTTGCTGTCAAGAGCTACTTAGTATCCTTCATTGATGCTAGTTGTGCTACGCCGTGACCTCATTAGTGTTCTAGGCTCGCGTCTCTAGTCCGGTCTAGCCTAGGACCAGCACAGTACCGTCGTTGAGCGTTTATTCAACATTGCATCTTTGAATTGATTATTGCTAATCTTTTGCTACCATATATAGCCAACCCAGCTCCACATATTTCTACACCGTGTATACGTACGCTCCCCTGGCAATCGCTTTACTCAATATTCGGAGTTACTTGACACCGCCGGTTGCCGATCACCGCCTGTTGCATGGTAAGAACTTGTAAGACATTGATATTTGCTTTACTGTGAGCGTTTTACCACCACATCCAAGTAGTTATAGGAACATTATTTTTGGGTTTTGTTTCTTGTTCTACTAATCATGACAGGATCCAGAGTCAATTCATGGGCTTTGTCGATCGCGGGAGACGTGCCACCACCTTTGCAAATACCACAACCGTCACGAGAGGTGCACAAACATCCAAATGCACATGATCAGGTTAATGTATCTATACCACCATTTAATGGCCGTTTTAAACCTGCTTTATATATTGAATGGGAGTTCGACATAAAAAATATATTTGCTTCCCATAATTTCGATGAACATAAAAAGGTTAAGGTTGCGGTTGGTTCTTTCACTGGTTATGCTTTGGTTTGGTGGAGTGAATATTGTCGGTTACACCCTGATTATATACCTACTACTTGGGATGATTTGAAACTTGCCATGCGACATACTTTCGTCCCTGCTTATTATACTCGTGACATGATTAAGAAGTTGCAACACTTACAACAAGGTAGTGAAACTGTAACAAAATATTATGATGATTTACAAACTACCTTGTTGCATTCCCCTTTAGAAGAAAGTGAAGATGACTTTATGGATAGATTTTGGGGAGGATTAAACCGTGATATTCAAGAGATACTAATTCATGAAGAGTGTTATCCTATGGACCATTTGTTTCATCTTGCTTGCAAAGCTGAACAGGAAATAAAACGACGTGTTGGCCACGAGGAGAACAAGCGCACGGTGCACATTCCAAGAGTTGATATGATTGTTCCTTCAACTACTAGGCATACTATGACAACCACATCCGTTGTTGTCAGGACTACATCACCTCCACCATGTGACACATCGCCCCCGAGAGTGGCTACATCATCTGAGTTGATCATAAGAGGTAATGACAAAGGTACTGATCTTCCATCTCTACATGAGAATGATGAATGCCTTGTCAATTTGAATGCACCATCTGATGAGCTACCCACTACTTTGATCACACCACCTATTTAGAGGACTACGTTGATAATTTGACTTTGCCATGTGATCAAACAACTGAAATACCAACAATTTTGAGTGCACCCATTGAATTAACTATTGATGCAAAAGAACCAATGTTTAATCATTTTGATATGACCTCTAATCTTGGTGATGATTCTGTGTTGAATGACTTATTGCATGTTTTCTTATTTAAGCATGTTGTAGCATGTAAATTTGATGCAAGTAAGGTTTATTCACCAATGTTGGGATGGTTTAATGATGAACATTGTCAATCTTTTGAAATGAATAAGAGCTTCACTTATATGTGCAAACTGAGTTGCAATATTTTCATGCCTTCTACTTCTTGTGCTAATTTTTTGGCTTTAGATTTTATGAACTATGCAAGTTACTCATCTATTCATGTGTCATATATGCAAAAATCAAGGGAAGTAAAAATGGATGACATATACATATACAACATTTACACCTTGTCTCTTTTGTTAGCCACATTTCAGATTAAGCAACGCCGAGGACGGCTTTATTTTCAAGAAGGGGAGGATGATGAGGACATGACTACCTTGGATATGACCAAAAATATTGCATATATGCATATTTGTCAGGTGATTTCTAGTGCAAACTATTCAATAATCTATTTATGTTATCCAGAACAAAAATACTTCACACACTTTTGTGTTTTGTCTAATTGCAGGTGTATGGGACATTTGTACAATCCACATATGAAGATAAGGAAGAAAGAGATGTTTATTTGCTGTCCAAAAAGTTCTCTCACGTCACTTTTGGCCCAAGAGAAGATAGATTCCAAGTCTCTCACGTTCTGGATTCAGATTCGGACTGCACAGACACATCTGACTCAAAACGCACACAAGTTTTTCATACGGACTCCGAATTGGGTGATTTTTTTTGTTGGAAACTAGATTTCGTGCACTTTCCAACCCAATTGGAATCACCTTCAAATTCGTCCGGAGCTTTGAGTTGTGGACGAAACAATCTGATGCTGCAGCAGAATCCGAGTCAAACTACAAGTCCAAAGGTGTTACATCACCTCCACTTGGGCCCATTGGCCTTGTACGACCTAGATTTAGTTTTAGGCTGCCTTGGGACGTCCTCCCACCTCCTTGGCCGCCACCCCTTGCTCCTATATAAGTAGATCCATCTAGTAGCTTTTCCGGGGGATTTGTTTAGTTAAAAGTTAGCCATTGCAACTTCGTGTACTTCGTTTGTGTCCAACGACCAGACCAAGACCGCTTACGGATCCCCACCATTATCAATACCTTATATATATTTGCAATATTCAGATTGCTTTATCATATTCTTGCTCGTTCTTCGATTGCTTGCAGGAATAGACCTTCGTGGTCAGGCTGACCGTGCTTCCGGCATCGTCAGTAACCTCAGGAGATTGGTTTAGCGATTGCTAAGGCGCAACGTCGTGCACGTTTGTAGTCGGATCGTCAAAGTCGTCTCCACCAAATCGATAGTTATCATCTCATCGAAAGATCGGGACACCCCCGCCTCTATCATCTTGCTTGCAAAGCTGAACAGGAAATAAAACGACGTGTTGGCCACGAGGAGAACAAGCGCACGGTGCACATTCCAAGAGTTGATATGATTGTTCCTTCAACTACTAGGCATACTATGACAACCACATCCGTTGTTGTCAGGACTACATCACCTCCACCATGTGACACATCGCCCCCGAGAGTGGCTACATCATCTGAGTTGATCATAAGAGGTAATGACAAAGGTACTGATCTTCCATCTCTACATGAGAATGATGAATGCCTTGTCAATTTGAATACACCATCTGATGAGCTACCCACTACTTTGATCACACCACCTATTTTAGAGGACTACGTTGATAATTTGACTTTGCCATGTGATCAAACAACTGAAATACCAACAATTTTGAGTGCACCCATTGAATTAACTATTGATGCAAAAGAACCAATGTTTAATCATTTTGATATGACCTCTAATCTTGGTGATGATTCTGTGTTGAATGAATTATTGCATGTTTGCTTATTTAAGCATGTTGTAGCATGTAAATTTGATGCAAGTAAGGTTTATTCACCAATGTTGGGATGGTTTAATGATGAACATTGTCAATCTTTTGAAATGAATAAGAGCTTCACTTATATGTGCAAACTGAGTTGCAATATTTTCATGCCTTCTACTTCTTGTGCTAATTTTTTGGCTTTAGGTTTTATGAACTATGCAAGTTACTCATCTATTCATGTGTCATATATGCAAAAATCAAGGGAATTAAAAATGGATGACATATACATATACAACATGTACACCTTGTCTCTTTTGTTAGC
Source organism: Triticum aestivum (assembly GCF_018294505.1). Taxonomy (NCBI): domain Eukaryota; kingdom Viridiplantae; phylum Streptophyta; class Magnoliopsida; order Poales; family Poaceae; genus Triticum; species Triticum aestivum. The sequence continues at coordinate 251,706,340 of NC_057806.1, read as the reverse complement.
CACATTTCAGATTAAGCAACGCCGAGGACGGCTTTATTTTCAAGAAGGGGAGGATGATGAGGACATGACTACCTTGGATATGACCAAAAATATTGCATATATGCATATTTGTCAGGTGATTTCTAGTGCAAACTATTCAATAATCTATTTATGTTATCCAGAACAAAAATACTTCACACACTTTTGTGTTTTGTCTAATTGCAGGTGTATGGGACATTTGTACAATCCACATATGAAGATAAGGAAGAAAGAGATGTTTATTTGCTGTCCAAAAAGTTCTCTCACGTCACTTTTGGCCCAAGAGAAGATAGAGTCCAAGTCTCTCACGTTCTGGATTCAGATTCGGACTGCACAGACACACCTGACTCAAAACGCACACAAGTTTTTCATACGGACTCCGAATTGGGTGATTCTTTTTTTGTTGGAAACTAGATTTCGTGCACTTTCCAACCCAATTGGAATCACCTTCAAATTCGTCCGGAGCGTTGAGTTGTGGACGAAACAATCTGATGCTACAGTAGAATCCGAGTCAAACTACAAGTCCAAAGGTGTTACATCACCTCCACTTGGACCCATTGGCCTTGTACGACCTAGATTTAGTTTTAGGCTGCCTTGGGACGTCCTGCCACCTCCTTGGCCGCCACCCCTTGCTCCTATATAAGTAGATCCATCTAGTAGCTTTTCCTTGGGATTTGTTTAGTTAAAAGTTAGCCATTGCAACTTCGTGTACTTCGTTTGTGTCCAACGACCAAACCAAGACCGATTACGGATCCCCACCATTATCAATACCTCATATATATTTGCAATATTCAGATTGCTTTATCATATTCTTGCTCGTTCTTCGATTGCTTGCAGGAATAGACCTTCGTGGTCAGGCTGACCGTGCTTTCGGCATCGTCAGTAACCTTAGGAGATTGGTTTAGCGATTGCTAAGGTGCAACGTCGTGCACGTTTGTAGTCGGATCGTCAAAGTCGTCTCCACCAAATCGATAGTTATCATCTCATCGAAAGATCGGGACACCCTCGCCTCTATCACGATTTGTGGTAGTTTACTTTGATGACATATTGATTTATAGCAGATCTTTGGAGGAACATTTGGAACATTTACGTGCTGTTTTTATTGCTCTACGTGATGCACATTTGTTTGGTAACCTTGGGAAGTGCACCTTTTGCACCGACCGAGTATCTTTTCTTGGCTATGTTGTTACTCCACAGGGAATTGAAGTTGATAAAGCCAAGATTGACGCTATTGAGAGTTGGCCGCAGCCCCAAACGGTCACACAAGTGAGGAGTTTTCTTGGCCTCGCTGGATTCTATAGGCGTTTTGTGAGAGATTTCAGCACCATTGCTGCACCTCTCAATGAGCTTACAAAGAAAGATGTGCCTTTTCTTTGGGGTACCGCACAGGAAGAAGCCTTCACGGTATTGAAAGATAAGTTGACACATGCTCCTTTACTCCAACTTCCTGATTTTAATAAGACTTTTGAGCTTGAATGTGATGCTAGTGGAATTGGATTAGGAGGTGTGTTATTACAAGATGGCAAACCTGTTGCATACTTTTCTGAAAAATTGAGTGGGCCTAGTCTGAATTATTCTACTTATGATAAAGAATTATATGCTCTTGTTCGGACTTTAGAAACATGGCAACATTATTTATGGCCCAAAGTATTTGTTATACATTCTGATCATGAATCTTTGAAACATATTAAAAGTCAAGCTAAACTGAATCGTAGACATGCTAAATGGGTTGAATTCATTGAGACTTTCCCTTATGTCATTAAACACAAGAAGGGAAAAGAAAATGTTATTGCTGATGCATTGTCTCGTCGCTATACTATGCTTTCACAACTTGACTTCAAAATATTTGGTTTGGAGACCATCAAAGATCAATATGTGCATGATGCTGATTTTAAAGATGTAATGCAGAATTGTAAAGAAGGAAGAATGTGGAACAAGTTTGTTGTTAACAATGGATTTGTTTTTCGTGCTAACAAGCTATGCATTCCAGCTAGCTCCGTTCGTCTTTTGTTGTTGCAGGAGGCGCATGGAGGAGGATTAATGGGACACTTTGGCGTGAAGAAGACGGAGGGCGTACTTGCTGCACATTTCTTTTGGCCAAAGATGAGACGGGATGTTGAGCGTTTTATTGCTCGCTGCACTACATGTCAAAAAGCTAAGTCACGACTCAATCCTCATGGTTTATATATGCATTTGCCTGTACCTAGTGTTCCTTGGGAGGATATATCTATGGACTTCGTTTTAGGTTTACCTCGAACAAAGAAGGGGAGGGATAGCATATTTGTTGTCGTGGATAGATTCTCGAAAATGGCACACTTTATACCATGTCATAAAAGCGATGATGCTGTTAATGTTGTTGATTTGTTCTTTCGTGAAATTATTCGCTTGCATGGTGTGCCAAATACTATTGTTTCAGATCGTGATACTAAATTTCTTAGCCACTTTTGGAGATGTTTATGGGCTAAGTTGGGGACTAAACTGCTTTTTAGTACTACTTGTCACCCCCAAACTGATGGACAAACTGAAGTAGTCAATAGAACGTTGTCTACTATGCTTAGGGCTGTTTTGAAGAATAATAAGAAAATGTGGGAGGAATGCTTGCCTCATATTGAATTTGCTTATAATCGTTTATTGCATTCTACTACTAAGATGTGCCCTTTTGAAGTTGTGTATGGTTTCCTACCTCGTGCACCTATTGATTTGTTGCCTCTTCCATCTTCGGAGAAGGTTAATTTTGATGCTAAACAACGTGTTGAATTGATTTTAAAAATGCATGAGTTAACTAAGGAAAACATTGAGCGCATGAATGCTAAATATAAACTTGCTGGAGATAAGGGTAGAAAACATGTTGTGTTTGCACCTGGAGATCTTGTTTGGTTACATTTGCGTAAGGATAGATTTCCTGATTTGCGCAAATCAAAGTTAATGCCACGTGCTGATGGTCCCTTTAAGGTGTTAGAGAAAATAAATGATAATGCATATAAACTTGAGCTGCCTGCAGATTTTGGGGTTAGTCCCACTTTTAACATTGCAGATTTGAAGCCTTATTTGGGTGAGGAAGATGAACTTCCGTTGAGGACGACTTCATTTCAAGAAGGGGAGGATGATGAGGACATCAATACAATTGTTACACCCACACCCCCTGCTGCTATACATACTGGACCAATTACTAGAGCTCGTGCACGCCAACTAAATTACCAGGTACTTCCGTTTCTTGGTAATGATTCTAATGTTCATGAGAATATGATGCTGCCTAAATTGGATACATTTGTTTTGCTTACAAATGAAGGGCCTAGCTTGGAGAAGGATGAACATTGGAGCAAGAACAAGCATGGAGATGATGGCATGCGCAAGGGAAACAAGAACGGAGTTACAAGTGATGATTTCAGGACTTTGAAGCCACCATAATGGGTGCATGAAGCCTTGGACGAAATATACAAGATGCCACTTCATAAATTTCGTCCCGAGGCTATTTTAGGTGCTGCGTCACCTTATTATTGGGCCAGGCCCATGTAATTTCGAAATACATAAGTATAGGCTATTTTTAGAGTCCGTATGTGTGGGGAAACAAGAGATAGGGTTGATTTCGGACCCCTCCACCAAGGGCCACGAAATTCCCCCCTCTTCCTCCATATATACAGCCCTTAGGGCATCGTTTAGACTTTGGGTTTTGTTTAGATTAAAAGTTCGCAATAGCTGCAACTTCGCGTACTTCGTTTGTGTTCAACGACCAGACAAAGGCGTCACAGAACCCCACCTTGATCAATGAAGCTTTCATCTTATATTCGCAATATCCAGATTGCAATCTCAGTTTCTTGCTTGTTCTTCGTTTGCTCGCAGGAAACAGACCCTCGTGGTCAGGTTGATCGTGCTCCGGCGTGGTCAATAACCTCTCGGAGTTGGTTTAGCGATTGCTAAGGCACGACGTCCTCGCACGTTCGTAGTCGGATCGTCAAAGTCGACTGCCACCAAAGCGATATCCATCATCTCATCGAAAGACGGGACACCTTTGCCTCTATCAGGAGTCCTTCTCTGTCACGACTCGGAGTGTCGCGTGATTTGGAAATCGAGAACAATGCAACAATTACTGGACTCAGACTAGGACTGGTGGCGGAGATGAATCTGGTGGAACTCGGACTGGTGGCGGAGATGAATCTGGTGGAACACGGACAGGTGGCGGATATATGTTGCAGGTGAACTCGGATTGGCGTGATGGCGGCGGATATGTGGTGGCGTATATGGATTCGGATTGGCGGTGAATATGTGGTGGTGGTATATGGCAACAGCGACGATGATGATGCGGTGGTGATATATGGCAGCGGCGACGTGACAACCTATGAACAGAACTCGAAACTCTAAAAGACTAGATGCTAAGACCAACAACTGGACACGACGATGCAACCGCAAATTCAACAAAGCAAATACAGAAAAGATTATGCAAGGCTCAGATTGGTTCGGATGGGATTAACTAATCCTAATTTTTTTTGGCTTTTTCGTGGACTATAGGTATGAAGAACAGACTCGATCTAAACTACGAAAAACTGTAAAATCTCACCGAGCAACCTGGAAATCTGATACCACTTGATGTAGGCAAAGGTGTCCCGTCTTTCGATGAGATGATGGATATCGCTTTGGTGGAATTCGACTTTGACGATCCGACTACGAACGTGCGAGGACGTCGCGCCTTAGCAATCGCTAAACCAACTCCGAGAGGTTATTGACCACGCCGGAGCACGATCAACCTGACCACGAGGGTCTGTTTCCTGCGAGCAAACGAAGAACAAGCAAGAAACTAAGATTGCAATCTGGATATTGCGAATATAAGATGAAAGCTTTATTGATCAAGGTGGGGTTCTGTGACGCCTTTGTCTGGTCGTTGAACACAAACGAAGTACGCGAAGTTGCAGCTATGGCGAACTTTTAATCTAAACAAAACCCAAAGTCTAAACGGTGCCCTAAGGGCTGTATATATGGAGGAAGAGAGGGGGAATTTCGTGGCCCTTGGTGGAGGGGTCCGAAATCAACCCTATCTCTTGTTTCCCCACACATACGGACTCTAAAAATAGCCTATACTTATGTATTTCGAAATTACATGGGCCTGGCCCAATAATAAGGTGACGCAGCACCTAAAATAGCCTCGGGACGAAATTTATGAAGTGACATCTTGTATATTTCGTCCAAGGCTTCATGCACCCATTATGGTGGCTTCAAAGTCCTGAAATCATCACTTGTAACTCCGTTCTTGTTCCCCTTGCGCATGCCATCATCTCCATGCTTGTTCTTGCTCCAATGTTCATCCTTCTCCAAGCTAGGCCCTTCATTTGTAAGCAAAATAAATGTATCCAATATAGGCAGCATCATATTCTCATGAACATTAGAATCATTACCAAGAAACGAAAGTACCTGGTAATTTAGTTAGCGTGCGCGAGCTCTAGTAATTGGTCCAGTATGTATAGCAGCAGGGCCTGTGGGTGTAACAATGGTATTGATGTCCTCATCATCCTCCCCTTCTTGAAATGAAGTCGTCCTCGACGGAAACTCATCTTCCTCACCCAAATAAGGCTTCAAATCTGCAATGTTAAAAGTGGGACTAACCCCAAAATCTGCAGGCAGCTCAAGTTTATATGCATTATCATTTATTTTCTCTAACACCTTAAAGGGACCATCAGCACGTGGCATTAACTTTGATTTGCGCAAATCAGGAAATCTATCCTTACGCAAATGTAACCAAACAAGATCTCCAGGTGCAAACACAACATGTTTTCTACCCTTATCTCCAGCAAGTTTATATTTAGCATTCATGCGCTCAATGTTTTCCTTAGTTAACTCATGCATTTTTAAAATCAATTCAACACGTTGTTTAGCATCAAAATTAACCTTCTCCGAAGATGGAAGAGGCAACAAATCAATAGGTGCACGAGGTAGGAAACCATACACAACTTCAAAAGGGCACATCTTAGTAGTAGAATGCAATAAACGATTATAAGCAAATTCAATATGAGGCAAGCATTCCTCCCACATTTTCTTATTATTCTTCAAAACAGCCCTAAGCATAGTAGACAACGTTCTATTGACTACTTCAGTTTGTCCATCAGTTTGGGGGTGACAAGTAGTACTAAAAAGCAGTTTAGTCCCCAACTTAGCCCATAAACATCTCCAAAAGTGGCTAAGAAATTTAGTATCACGATCTGAAACAATAGTATTTGGCACACCATGCAAGCGAATAATTTCACGAAAGAACAAATCAACAACATTAACAGCATCATCGCTTTTATGACATGGTATAAAGTGTGCCATTTTCGAGAATCTATCCACGACAACAAATATGCTATCCCTCCCCTTCTTTGTTCGAGGTAAACCTAAAACAAAGTCCATAGATATATCCTCCCAAGGAACACTAGGTACAGGCAAAGGCATATATAAACCATGAGGATTGAGTCGTGACTTAGCTTTTTGACATGTAGTGCAGCGAGCAATAAAATGCTCAACATCCCGTCTCATCTTTGGCCAAAAGAAATGTGTAGCAAGTACGTCCTCCGTCTTCTTCACGCCAAAGTGTCCCATTAATCCTCCTCCATGCGCCTCCTGCAACAACAGAAGACAAACGGAGCTAGCTGGAATGCATAGCTTGTTAGCACGAAACACAAATCCATCGTTAACAACAAACTTGTTCCACATTCTTCCTTCTTTACAATTCTGCATTACATCTTTAAAATCAGCATCATGCACATATTGATCTTTGATGGTCTCCAAACCAAATATTTTGAAGTCAAGTTGTGAAAGCATAGTATAGCGACGAGACAATGCATCAGCAATAACATTTTCTTTTCCCTTCTTGTGTTTAATGACATAAGGGAAAGTCTCAATGAATTCAACCCATTTAGCATGTCTACGATTCAGTTTAGCTTGACTTTTAATATGTTTCAAAGATTCATGATCAGAATGTATAACAAATTCTTTGGGCCATAAATAATGTTGCCATGTTTCTAAAGTCCGAACAAGAGCATATAATTCTTTATCATAAGTAGAATAATTCTAATAGAGGCGGGGGTCCCGATCTTTCGATGAGATGATAATTATCGATTTGGTGGAGACGACTTTGACAATCCGACTACAAACGTGCACAACGTTGCGCCTTAGCAATCGCTAAACCAATCTCCTGAGGTTACTGACGATGCTGGAAGCACGGTCAGCCTGACCACGAAGGTCTATTCCTGCAAGCAATCGAAGAACGAGCAAGAATATGATAAAGCAATCTGAATATTGCAAATATATATGAAGTATTGATAATGGTGGGGATCCGGAAGCGGTCTTGGTCTGGTCGTTGGACACAAACGAAGTACACGAAGTTGCAATGGCTAACTTTTAACTAAACAAATCCCCAGGAAAAGCTACTAGATGGATCTACTTATATAGGAGCAAGGGGTGGAGGCCAAGGAGGTGGGAGGACGTCCCAAGGCAGCCTAAAACTAAATCTAGGTCGTACAAGGCCAATGGGCTCAAGTGGAGGTGATGTAACACCTTTGGACTTGTAGTTTGACTCGGATTCTGCTGCAGCATCAGATTGTTTCGTCCACAACTCAACGCTCCGGACGAATTTGAAGGTGATTCCAATTGGGTTGGAAAGTGCACGAAATCTAGTTTCCAACAAAAAAAGAATCACCCAATTCGGAGTCCGTATGAAAAACTTGTGTGCGTTTTGAGTCAGGTATGTCTGTGCAGTCCGAATCTGAATCCAGAACGTGAGAGACTTGGACTCTATCTTCTCTTGGGCCAAAAGTGACGTGAAAGAACTTTTTGGACAGCAAATAAACATCTCTTTCTTCCTTATCTTCATATGTGGATTGTACAAATGTCCCATACACCTGCAATTAGAGAAAACACAAAAGTGTGTGAAGTATTTTTGTTCTGGATAACATAAATAGATTATTGAATAGTTTGCACTAGAAATCACCTGACAAATATGCATATATGCAATATTTTTGGTCATATCCTAGGTAGTCATGTCCTCATCATCCTCCCCTTCTTGAAAATAAAGCCGTCCTCGGCGTTGCTTAATCTGAAATGTGGCTAACAAAAGAGACAAGGTGTACATGTTGTATATGTATATGTCATCCATTTTTACTTCCCTTGATTTTTGCATATATGACACATGAATAGATGAGTAACTTGCATAGTTCATAAAATCTAAAGCCAAAAAATTAGCACAAGAAGTAGAAGGCATGAAAATATTGCAACTCAGTTTGCACATATAAGTGAAGCTCTTATTCATTTCAAAAGATTGACAATGTTCATCATTAAACCATCCCAACATTGGTGAATAAACCTTACTTGCATCAAATTTACATGCTACAACATGCTTAAATACACAAACATGCAATAAGTCATTCAACACAGAATCATCACCAAGATTAGAGGTCATATCAAAATGATTAAACATTGGTTCTTTTGCATCAATAGTTAATTCAATGGGTGCACTCAAAAGTGTTGGTATTTCAGTTGTTTGATCACATGGCAAAGTCAAATTATCAACGTAGTCCTCTAAAATAGGTGGTGTGATCAAAGTAGTGGGTAGCTCATCAGATGGTGCATTCAAATTGACAAGGCATTCATCATTCTCATGTAGAGATGGAAGATCAGTACCTTTGTCATTACCTCTTATGATCAACTCAGATGATGTAGCCACTCTCGGGGGCGATGTGTCACATGGTGGAGGTGATGTAGTCCTGACAACAACGGATGTGGTTGTCATAGTATGCCTAGTAGTTGAAGGAACAATCATATCAACTCTTGGAATGTTCACCGTGCGCTTGTTCTCCTCGTGGCCAACACGTCGTTTTATTTCCTGTTCAGCTTTGCAAGCAAGATGAAACAAATGGTCCATAGGATAACACTCTTCATGAATTAGTATCTCTTGAATATCACGGTTTAATCCTCCCCAAAATCTATCCATAAAATCATCTTCACTTTCTTCTAAAGAGGAATGCAACAAGGTAGTTTGTAAATCATCATAATATTTTGTTACAGTTTCACTACCTTGTTTTAAGTGTTGCAACTTCTTAATCATGTCACGAGTATAATAAGCAGGGACGAAAGTATGTCGCATGGCAAGTTTCAAATCATCCCAAGTAGTAGGTATATAATCAGGGTGTAACCGACAATATTCACTCCACCAAACCAAAGCATAACCAGTGAAAGAACCAACCGCAACCTTAACCTTTTTATGTTCATCAAAATTATGGGAAGCAAATTGATAGAGGCAAAGGTGTCCCGTCTTTCGATGAGATGGTGGATTTTGCTTTGGTGGAAGTCGACTTTGACGATCCGACTACGAACGTGCGAGGACGTCGCGCCTTAGCAATCGCTAAACCAACTCCGAGAGGTTATTGACCACGCCGGAGCACGATCAACCTGACCACGAAGGTCTGTTTCCTGCGAGCAAACGAAGAACAAGCAAGAAACTAAGATTGCAATCTGGATATTGCGAATATAAGATGAAAGCTTTATTGATCAAGGTGGGGTTCTGTGACGCCTTTGTCTGGTCGTTGAACACAAACGAAGTACGCGAAGTTGCAGCTATGGCGAACTTTTAATCTAAACAAAACCCAAAGTCTAAACGATGCCCTAAGGGCTGTATATATGGAGGAAGAGGGGGGGAATTTCGTGGCCCTTGGTGGAGGGGTCCGAAATAAACCCTATCTCTTGTTTCCCCACACATACGGACTCTAAAAATAGCCTATACTTATGTATTTCGAAATTACATGGGCCTGGCCCAATAATAAGGTGACGCAGCACCTAAAATAGCCTCGGGACGAAATTTATGAAGTGGCATCTTGTATATTTCGTCCAAGGCTTCATGCACCCATTATGGTGGCTTCAAAGTCCTGAAATCATCACTTGTAACTCCGTTCTTGTTCCCCTTGCGCATGCCATCATCTCCATGCTTGTTCTTGCTCCAATGTTCATCCTTCTCCAAGCTAGGCCCTTCATTTGTAAGCAAAACAAATGTATCCAATTTAGGCAGCATCATATTCTCATGAACATTAGAATCATTACCAAGAAACGAAAGTACCTGGTAATTTAGTTGGCGTGCACGAGCTCTAGTAATTGGTCCAGTATGTATAGTAGCAGGGGCTGTGGGTGTAACAATTGTATTTATGTCCTCATCATCCTCCCCTTCTTGAAATGAAGTCGTCCTCGACGGAAGTTCATCTTCCTCACCCAAATAAGGCTTCAAATCTGCAATGTTAAAAGTGGGACTAACCCCAAAATCTGCAGGCAGCTCAAGTTTATATGCATTATCATTTATTTTCTCTAACACCTTAAAGGGACCATCATCACGTGGCATTAGCTTTGATTTGCGCAAATCAGGAAATCTATCCTTACGTAAATGTAACCAAACAAGATCTCCAGGTGCAAACACAACATGTTTTCTACCCTTATCTCCAGCAAGTTTATATTTAGCATTCATACGCTCAATGTTTTCCTTAGTTAACTCATGCATTTTTAAAATCAATTCAGCACGTTGTTTAGCATCAAAATTAACCTTCTCCGAAGATGGAAGAGGCAACAAATCAATAGGTGCACGAGGTAGGAAACCATACACAACTTCAAAAGGGCACATCTTAGTAGTAGAATGCAATGAACGATTATAAGCAAATTCAGTATGAGGCAAGCATTCCTCCCACATTTTCTTATTATTCTTCAAAACAGCCCTAAGCATAGTAGACAACGTTCTATTGACTACTTCAGTTTGTCCATCAGTTTGGGGGTGACAAGTAGTACTAAAAAGCAGTTTAGTCCCCAACTTAGCCCATAAACATCTCCAAAAGTGGCTAAGAAATTTAGTATCACGATCTGAAACAATAGTATTTGGCACACCATGCAAGCGAATAATTTCACGAAAGAACAAATCAGCAACATTAACAGCATCATCGCTTTTATGACATGGTATAAAGTGTGCCATTTTCGAGAATCTATCCACGACAACAAATATGCTATCCCTCCCCTTCTTTGTTCGAGGTAAACCTAAAACAAAGTCCATAGATATATCCTCCCAAGGAACACTAGGTACAGGCAAAGGCATATATAAACCATGAGGATTGAGTCGTGACTTAGCTTTTTGACATGTAGTGCATCGAGCAATAAAACGCTCAACAACCCGTCTCATCTTTGGCCAAAAGAAATGTGTAGCAAGTACGTCCTCCGTCTTCTTCACGCCAAAATGTCCCATTAATCCTCCTCCATGCGCTTCCTGCAACAACAAAAGACGAACGGAGCTAGCTGGAATGCATAGCTTGTTAGCACGAAACACAAATCCATCGTTAACGACAAACTTGTTCCACATTCTTCCTTCTTTACAATTCTGCATTACATCTTTAAAATCAGCATCATGCACATATTGATCTTTGATGGTCTCCAAACCAAATATTTTGAAGTCAAGTTGTGAAAGCATAGTATAGCGACGAGACAATGCATCAGCAATAACATTTTCTTTTCCCTTCTTGTGTTTAATGACATAAGGGAAAGTCTCAATGAATTCAACCCATTTAGCATGTCTACGATTCAGTTTAGCTTGACTTTTAATATGTTTCAAAGATTCATGATCAGAATGTATAACAAATTCTTTGGGCCATAAACAAGTCCGAACAAGAGCATATAATTCTTTATCATAAGTAGAATAATTCAGACTAGGCCCACTCAATTTTTTAGAAAAGTATGCAACAGTTTTACCATCTTGTAATAACACACCTCCTAATCCAATTCCACTAGCATCACATTCAAGCTCAAAAGTCTTATTAAAATCAGGAAGTTGGAGTAAAGGAGCATGTGTCAACTTATCTTTCAATACCGTGAAGGCTTCTTCCTGTGCGGTACCCCAAAGAAAAGGCACATCCTTCTTTGTAAGTTCGTTGAGAGGTGCAACAATGGTGCTGAAATCTCTCACAAAACGCCTATAGAATCCAGCGAGGCCAAGAAAACTCCTCACTTGTGTGACCGTTTTGGGTTGTGGCCAACTCTCAATAGCAAGGAAACACGAATCGGAATCTACTTTCGTTTCTTGGTAATGATTCTAATGTTCATGAGAATATGATGCTGCCTAAATTGGATACATTTGTTTTGCTTACAAATGAAGGGCCTAGCTTGGAGAAGGATGAACATTGGAGCAAGAACAAGCATGGAGATGATGGCATGCGCAAGGGGAACAAGAACGGAGTTACAAGTGATGATTTCAGGACTTTGAAGCCACCATAATGGGTGCATGAAGCCTTGGACGAAATATACAAGATGCCACTTCATAAATTTCGTCCCGAGGCTATTTTAGGTGCTGCGTCACCTTATTATTGGGCCAGGCCCATGTAATTTCGAAATACATAAGTATAGGCTATTTTTAGAGTCCGTATGTGTGGGGCAACAAGAGATAGGGTTGATTTCGGACCCCTCCACCAAGGGCCACGAAATTCCCCCCTCTTCCTCCATATATACAGCCCTTAGGGCATCGTTTAGACTTTGGGTTTTGTTTAGATTAAAAGTTCGCCATAGCTGCAACTTCGCGTACTTCGTTTGTGTTCAACGACCAGACAAAGGCGTCACAGAACCCCACCTTGATCAATAAAGCTTTCATCTTATATTCGCAATATCCAGATTGCAATCTTAGTTTCTTGCTTGTTCTTCGTTTGCTCGCAGGAAACAGACCCTCGTGGTCAGGTTGATCGTGCTCCGGCGTGGTCAATAACCTCTCGGAGTTGGTTTAGCGATTGCTAAGGCGCGACGTCCTCGCACGTTCGTAGTCGGATCGTCAAAGTCGACTTCCACCAAAGCGATATCCATCATCTCATCGAAAGATCGGGACCCTCGCCGCTATCAATTAAATAGAGAGATTCAGACCATTCTAGACTATAAGGAGTATACTAATATCACTCGTTTATTCCATCTTGCTTGTAAAGCTGAACGTGAAGTGCAGGATCGACAAGCATTGGGGCGAACTAACTTTTCTGCAGGCCGACCTTCATCATGGACACCACGTGCATCTTCTACTTCAACTGCACCAGCACCTCCATCCGGTGCCACCTCCAGCCGTGATACAAGAAAACAGGCACAACCACCATTATCTGCCAAGAGCGCACCTGCGGGGCCTGCACAGCGTTCTTCTTCTTCCATGGCATCAACAGGGCACACAAGTGATATTATTTGTCGTCGTTGTAAGGGAGGAGGTCATTATGCGAGAGAATGCAAATCTCCGCGTGTGATGATTGCTACCGCGGATGGTGGATATGAGTCTGCTAGTGACTATGATGAGGAGACTTTGGCTCTTATTACACGTGAAGAACATGGTGGAGATGATTTTGATCATGAGACGCAATACATGGCTCCTGAAGACGCTGACAGGTATGAATGTTTAGTTGCTCAACGTGTTTTGAGTGTGCAGGTCACACAAGCTGAGCAAAATCAGAGGCACAATTTGTTCCATACCAAGGGAGTTGTGAAGGAACGTTCTGTGCGCGTCATAATAGACGGAGGGAGCTGCAACAACTTGGCTAGCATGGAGATAGTGGAGAAGCTTTCTCTCACCACAAGACCACATCCTCATCCTTACTACATCCAATGGTTCAACAACAGCGGCAAGGTTAAGGTAACACGTACTGTTCGTGTGCATTTTAGTATCTCTACTTATGCTGATTATGTTGATTGTGATGTGGTACCTATGCAAGCATGTTCCTTATTACTTGGTAGACCATGGCAATTTGATAAAAATTCTGTACACCATGGTAGAAACAATCACTATACTCTTGTTCATAAGGATAAAAATATTACTTTGCTTCCTATGACTCCTGATTCCATTTTGAAAGATGATATTAATAGAGCTAATAAAGCACAACAGGAGAAGAATAAGAGTGAAAATCAGATTGTGGCAAAAGAATTTGAGCAACAAATGAAGCCTAATAATAAACCATCTAGTGTTGCTTCTGAAATTAAATTGAAAAGTGCATGTTTATTTGCCACCAAATCTGATATTGATGAGCTAGATTTCAGCAAATCTGTTTGCTATGCTTTTGTGTGCAAAGAGGCATTATTTTCATTTGAGGACGTGCCTTGCTCTTTGCCTCCTCCTGTCACTAACATTTTGCAGGAGTTCGCTGACGTTTTTCCACAAGACGTGCCACCGGGATTACCGCCTATTCGAGGGATTGAGCATCAGATTGACTTAATTCCCGGTGCTTCACTGCCAAACCGTGCACCATACCGTACCAATCCAGAGGAGACGAAGGAGATTATGCGTCAAGTACAAGAGCTTCTCGACAAAGGTTATATACGCGAATCCCTTAGTCCTTGTGCTGTTCCTATTATTCTAGTGCCGAAAAAGGATGGTACATCACGTATGTGTGTTGATTGTAGAGGCATTAATAATATTACTATTCGTTATCGTCATCCTATTCCTAGGCTAGATGATATGCTTGATGAATTGAGTGGCTCTACAATATTCTCCAAAGTTGATTTGCGTAGTGGCTACCATCAAATTCGTATGAAATTGGGAGATGAATGGAAAACAGCATTTCAAACTAAGTTTGGATTATATGAGTGGTTAGTCATGCCTTTTGGGTTAACTAATGCACCTAGTACTTTCATGAGATTAATGAACGAAGTTTTACGTGCTTTCATTGGACGATTTGTGGTAGTTTACTTTGATGACATATTGATTTATAGCAGATCTTTGGAAGAACATTTGGAACATTTACGTGCTGTTTTTATTGCTCTACGTGATGCACGTTTGTTTGGTAACCTTGGGAAGTGCACCTTTTGCACCGACCGAGTATCTTTTCTTGGCTATGTTGTTACTCCACAGGGAATTGAAGTTGATAAAGCCAAGATTGAAGCTATTGAGAGTTGGCCGCAGCCCAAAACTGATAGAGGCGAGGGTCCCGATCTTTCGATGAGATGATGGATATCGCTTTGGTGGAAGTCGACTTTGACGATCCGACTACGAACGTGCGAGGACGTCGCGCCTTAGCAATCGCTAAACCAACTCCGAGAGGTTATTGACCACGCCGGAGCACGATCAACCTGACCACGAGGGTCTGTTTCCTGCGAGCAAACGAAGAACAAGCAAGAAACTAAGATTGCAATCTGGATATTGCGAATATAAGATGAAAGCTTTATTGATCAAGGTGGGGTTCTGTGACGCCTTTGTCTGGTCGTTGAACACAAACGAAGTACGCGAAGTTGCAGCTATGGCGAACTTTTAATCTAAACAAAACCCAAAGTCTAAACGGTGCCCTAAGGGCTGTATATATGGAGGAAGAGAGGGGGAATTTCGTGGCCCTTGGTGGAGGGGTTCGAAATCAACCCTATCTCTTGTTTCCCCACACATACGGACTCTAAAAATAGCCTATACTTATGTATTTCGAAATTACATGGGCCTGGCCCAATAAAAAGGTGACGCAGCACCTATAATAGCCTCGGGACGAAATTTATGAAGTGGCATCTTGTATATTTCGTCCAAGGCTTCATGCACCCATTATGGTGGCTTCAAAGTCCTGAAATCATCACTTGTAACTCCGTTCTTGTTCCCCTTGCGCATGCCATCATCTCCATGCTTGGTAGAGGTGGAGGTGTCCCGTCTTTCGGTGAGGTGGTGGATTTCGCTTTGGTGGAAGTCGACTTTGACGATCCGACTACGAACGTGCGAGGACGTCGCGCCTTAGCAATCGCTAAACCAACTCCGAGAGGTTATTGACCACGCCGGAGCACGATCAACCTGACCACGAGGGTCTGTTTCCTGCGAGCAAACGAAGAACAAGCAAGAAACTAAGATTGCAATCTGGATATCGCGAATATAAGATGAAAGCTTTATTGATCAAGGTGGGGTTCTGTGACGCCTTTGTCTGGTCGTTGAACACAAACGAAGTACGTGAAGTTGCAGCTATGGCGAACTTTTAATCTAAACAAAACCCATAGTCTAAACGATGCCCTAAGGGTTGTATATATGGAGGAAGAGGGGGGAATTTCGTGGCCCTTGGTGGAGGGGTCCGAAATCAACCCTATCTCTTGTTTCCCCACACATACGGACTCTAAAAATAGCCTATACTTATGTATTTCGAAATTACATGGGCCTGGCCCAATAATAAGGTGACGCAGCACCTAAAATAGCCTCGGGACGAAATTTATGAAGTGGCATCTTGTATATTTCGTCCAAGGCTTCATGCACCCATTATGGTGGCTTCAAAGTCCTGAAATCATCACTTGTAACTCCGTTCTTGTTCCCCTTGCGCATGCCATCATCTCCATGCTTGTTCTTGCTCCAATGTTCATCCTTCTCCAAGCTAGGCCCTTCATTTGTAAGCAAAACAAATGTATCCAATTTAGGCAGCATCATATTCTCATGAACATTAGAATCATTACCAAGAAACGAAAGTACATGGTAATTTAGTTGGCGTGCGCGAGCTCTAGTAATTGGTCCAGTATGTATAGCAGCAGGGCCTGTGGGTGTAACAATTGTATTGATGTCCTCATCATCCTCCCCTTCTTGAAATGAAGTCGTCCTCGACGGAAGTTCATCTTCCTCACCCAAATAAGGCTTCAAATCTGCAATGTTAAAAGTGGGACTAACCCCAAAATCTGCAGGCAGCTCAAGTTTATATGCATTATCATTTATTTTCTCTAACACCTTAAAGGGACCGTCAGCCCGTGGCATGAGCTTTGATTTGCGCAAATCAGGAAATCTATCCTTACGCAAATGTAACCAAACAAGATCTCCAGGTGCAAACACAACATGTTTTCTACCCTTATCTCCAGCAAGTTTATATTTGGCATTCATATGCTCAATGTTTTCCTTAGTTAACTCATGCATTTTTAAAATCAATTCAGCACGTTGTTTAGCATCAAAATTAACCTTCTCCGAAGATGGAAGAGGCAACAAATCAATAGGTGCACGAGGTAGGAAACCATACACAACTTCAAAAGGGCACATCTTAGTAGTAGAATGCAATGAACGATTATAAGCAAATTCAATATGAGGCAAGCATTCCTCCCACATTTTCTTATTACTCTTCAAAACAGCCCTAAGCATAGTAGACAATGTTCTATTGACTACTTCAGTTTGGCCATCAGTTTGGGGTGACAAGTAGTACTAAAAAGCAGTTTAGTCCCCAACTTAGCCCATAAACATCTCCAAAAGTGGCTAAGAAATTTAGTATCACGATCTGAAACAATAGTATTTGGCACACCATGCAAGCGAATAATTTCACGAAAGAACAAATCAGCAACATTAACAGCATCATCGCTTTTATGACATGGTATAAAGTGTGCCATTTTCGAGAATCTATCCACGACAACAAATATGCTATCCCTCCCCTTCTTTGTTCGAGGTAAACCTAAAACAAAGTCCATAGATATATCCTCCCAAGGAACACTAGGTACAGGCAAAGGCATATATAAACCATGAGGATTGAGTCGTGACTTAGCTTTTTGACATGTAGTGCATCGAGCAATAAAACGCTCAACATCCCGTCTCCTCTTTGGCCAAAAGAAATGTGTAGCAAGTACGTCCTCCGTCTTCTTCATGCCAAAGTGTCCCATTAATCCTCCTCCATGCGCCTCCTGCAACAACAAAAGACGAACGGAGCTAGCTGGAATGCATAGCTTGTTAGCACGAAACACAAACCCATCGTTAACGACAAACTTGTTCCACATTCTTCCTTCTTTACAATTCTGCATTACATCTTTAAAATCAGCATCATGCACATATTGATCTTTGATGGTCTCCAAACCAAATATTTTGAAGTCAAGTTGTGAAAGCATAGTATAGCGACGAGACAATGCATCAGCAATAACATTTTCTTTTCCCTTCTTGTGTTTAATGACATAAGGGAAAGTCTCAATGAATTCAACCCATTTAGCATGTCTACGATTCAGTTTAGCTTGACTTTTAATATGTTTCAAAGATTCATGATCAGAATGTATAACAAATTCTTTGGGCCATAAATAATGTTGCCATGTTTCTAAAGTCCGAACAAGAGCATATAATTCTTTATCATAAGTAGAATAATTCAGACTAGGCCCACTCAATTTTTCACAAAAGTATGCAACAGGTTTGCCATCTTGTAATAACACACCTCCTAATCCAATTCCACTAGCATCACATTCAAGCTCAAAAGTCTTATTAAAATCAGGAAGTTGGAGTAAAGGAGCATGTGTCAACTTATCTTTCAATACCGTGAAGGCTTCTTCCTGTGCGGTACCCCAAAGAAAAGGCACATCTTTCTTTGTAAGCTCATTGAGAGGTGCAGCAATGGTGCTGAAATCTCTCACAAAACGCCTATAGAATCCAGCGAGGCCAAGAAAACTCCTCACTTGCGTGACCGTTTTGGGCTGCGGCCAACTCTCAATAGCTTCAATCTTGGCTTTATCAACTTCAATTCCCTGTGGAGTAACAACATAGCCAAGAAAAGATACTCGGTCGGTGCAAAAGGTGCACTTCCCAAGGTTACCAAACAAACGTGCATCACGTAGAGCAATAAAAACAGCACGTAAATGTTCCAAATGTTCTTCCAAAGATCTGCTATAAATCAATATGTCATCAAAGTAAACTACCACAAATCGTCCAATGAAAGCACGTAAAACTTCGTTCATTAATCTCATGAAAGTACTAGGTGCATTAGTTAACCCAAAAGGCATGACTAACCACTCATATAATCCAAACTTAGTTTTAAATGCTGTTTTCCATTAATCTCCCAATTTCATACGAATTTGATGGTAGCCACTACGCAAATCAACTTTGGAGAATATTGTAGAGCCACTCAATTCATCAAGCATATCATCTAGCCTAGGAATAGGATGACGATAACGAATAGTAATATTATTAATGCCTCTACAATCAACACACATACGTGATGTACCATCCTTTTTCGGCACTAGAATAATAGGAACAGCACAAGGACTAAGGGATTCGCGTATATAACCTTTGTCGAGAAGCTCTTGTACTTGACGCATAATCTCCTTCGTCTCCTCTGGATTGGTACGGTATGGTGCACGGTTTGGCAGTGAAGCACCGGGAATTAAGTCAATCTGATGCTCAATCCCTCGAATAGGCGGTAATCCCGGTGGCACGTCTTGTGGAAAAACGTCAGCGAACTCCTGCAAAATGTTAGTGACAGGAGGAGGCAAAGAGCAAGGCACGTCCTCAAATGAAAATAATGCCTCTTTGCACACAAAAGCATAGCAAACAGATTTGCTGAAATCTAGCTCATCAATATCAGATTTGGTGGCAAATAAACATGCACTTTTCAATTTAATTTCAGAAGCAACACTAGATGGTTTATTATTAGGCTTCATTTGTTGCTCAAATTCTTTTGCCACAATCTGATTTTCACTCTTATTCTTCTCCTGTTGTGCTTTATTAGCTCTATTAATATCATCTTTCAAAATGGAATCAGGAGTCATAGGAAGCAAAGTAATATTTTTATCCTTATGAACAAGAGTATAGTGATTGTTTCTACCATGGTGTACAGAATTTTTATCAAATTGCCATGGTCTACCAAGTAATAAGGAACATGCTTGCATAGGTACCACATCACAATCAACATAATCAGCATATGTAGAGATACTAAAATGCACACGAACAGTACGTGTTACCTTAACCTTGCCGCTGTTGTTGAACCATTGGATGTAGTAAGGATGTGGATGTGGTCTTGTGGTGAGAGAAAGCTTCTCCACCATCTCCATGCTAGCCAAGTTGTTGCAGCTCCCTCCGTCTATTATGACGCGCACGGAACGTTCCTTCACAACTCCCTTGGTATGGAACAAATTGTGCCTCTGATTTTGCTCAGCTTGTGTGACCTGCACACTCAAAACACGTTGAGCAACTAAACATTCATACCTGTCAGCGTCTTCAGGAGCCATGTATTGCGTCTCATGATCAGAATCATCTCCACCATGTTCTTCACGTGTAATAAGAGCCAATGTCTCCTCATCATAGTCACTAGCGGACTCATATCCACCATCCGCGGTAGCAATCATCACACGCGGAGATTTGCATTCCCTCGCATAATGACCTCCTCCCTTACAACGACGACAAATAATATCACTTGTGTGCCCTGTTGATGCCATGGAAGAAGAAGAACGCTGTGCAGGACCCGCAGGTGCGCTCTTGGAAGATAATGGTGGTTGTGCCTGTTTTCTTGTATCACGGCTGGAGGTGGCACCGGATGGAGGTGCTAGTGCAGTTGAAGTAGAAGATGCACGTGGTGTCCATGATGAAGGTCGGCCTGCAGAAAAGTTAGTTCGCCCCAATGCTTGTCGATCCTGCACTTCACGTTCAGCTTTACAAGCAAGATGGAATAAACGAGTGATATTAGTATACTCCTTATAGTCTAGAATGGTCTGAATCTCCCTATTTAATCCACCCAGAAAACGTGCAAGCATAGCTTCATTCTCCTCAACAATACCACATCTAATCATGCCAGTTTGTAATTCCTGATAATATTCTTCTACAGAATTTTTCCCTTGTCTTAAACGCTGCAATTTTTGAAGCAATTCACGTTGATAATATGGTGGAACCCAACGCGTACGCATAGCAGTTTTCAAAGCAGCCCAAGTAGTTGGAATAGGATATAATCTACAATGTTCAGACCACCATACACATGCAAAACTAGTGAAAGCACAAACAGCAGCAGCAACTCGTCTCTCCTCAGGATATTGTAAACATGTAAATCGTTGTTCAGTTTCTAACTCCCAAGTAAGATATATATCAGGAACATATCTACCCTCAAATGGTGGAATATTCAATTTCAGTTTAGGAATATGGACATCTTCTCGTACCTGAGGTGGTGGTGCAGGCCTACCATTACGAATATATACCTGAGGTCGACCTGCTGGTGGTGGTACAGGTGGCTGCACGTAGTGTTGATTTTGATCAACCTCATCCTCATAATCTCCCACATAATCATCCTCCTCCGCAACAGCAGCAGGAGCCACAGAAGTATCAACAGCAGCACCAACAGTTTGGCCAAACGCAAGAGGAACACGGCTTGCTCGGCGGAGGTCTGCTTCGCGACGTGGAGGTAGTCGTTGTTGTTGTTGTTGGAGAGGTGCGTTAGGTGCAGCGGGTGGTGGTGGTGGAAGACGCGCGAGCAATTCATTAAACTTGTTATCGAGCTTTGTTTCGAACGTCTTCTCAAGGCCAGTGATCTTCTCCATGGCCTCTTCAAAATTGTTCAGCACATCTTGCACCTGTTCAGTCATCATTTGCTGAAACTTATCATGAAGCTCCTTGTTCGATAAATTCTCCCAGTCAATCTCGTCAGCTTGTGATCCTGGCATGGTTAGCAGCAATAGAAACACACAAGAATATGATCCTACAGACTACGAACAAGTGGTGGTGGTGGGTGTCACAAATCCGTCAAGCAAATCTCAAATTCTTACCAGTTCTTACCCAGCAGCAGGCGGTGATCGGCAACCGTTGTAGTCAAAAACTCTCAAAGCTTGGATAGAGCGATTACCAGGGAGAGTCAAACGCACGACGTAGATGTATGTGGAGCTGGGAAGGCTTATAATATGGTAGCAAAAAGGGTCAGCAATAATCAATTCAGAGATGCAAAGTTGAATAAACGCTCAACGACGGAACTGTGCTGGTCCTAGGCTAGACTGTGCTAGAGACGCGAGCCTAGAACAGTAACAAAATCACGGCGCGGCACGTAAACAAGGGAAAAGCACACTCTGAATTTTTATTTTCGCTCTTTTTTTTGCGCTCTTTTTTTTTGCGCTGTTTTTTTTTGGGAAAAATCACTATAATGGCGAGTGTCTCAAAACTCTTCCTAGCTCAAACTGACAGGATGGGCACGAAATTTTTTCGACCAATATATTTTTTTTTCGACTGCCCGGACCCAAAAACTGGAAACGGGTCAAAAAAAACTTCCTATAATGACACCTGTCTCAAAACACTCAGAAACACCTAAAAATAGGATAGCCAGAAATTTTTTCGAAAAATGCGTTTTCGAAAAATTTTGGGCCTAAACGGAGCGTGGCTACCCGACTCTTTTTTTTTCCGAAACCTACTCCGGCAAGGAAACACGAATCGGAATCTAGATGGATATGGATATGGATCGGTGGTGGTAGCGGTGGTAGTATATGGATATGGATCGGTGGTGGTATATGGACACGGATTGGTGGTGGTATATGGATACGGATTCGGTGCGGCGGCGGCGTGACAACTTATGACCAGAACTCGAAACTCTAAAAGACTAGACTCTAAGACCAGCAACTAGACACGACGATGCAACCGCAAATTCAACAAAGCAAAACCCTAAAAAGATTATGCAAGGCTCAGATTGGTTCGGATATGATGAACTAACCCTAATTTTTTTTTGTGGCTTTTTCGTGGACTATAGGTATGAAGAACAGACTCGATCTAAACTACGAAAAACTGTAAAATCTCACCGAGCAACCTGGAAATCTGATACCACTTGGTAGAGGCGGAGGTGTCCCGTCTTTCGATGAGATGGTGGATTTCGCTTTGGTGGAAGTCGACTTTGACGATCCGACTACGAACGTGCGAGGAGCACGATCAACCTGACCACGAGGGTCTGTTTCCTGCGAGCAAACGAAGAACAAGCAAGAAACTAAGATTGCAATCTGGATATCGCGAATATAAGATGAAAGCTTTATTGATCAAGGTGGGGTTCTGTGACGCCTTTGTCTGGTCGTTGAACACAAACGAAGTACGTGAAGTTGCAGCTATGGCGAACTTTTAATCTAAACAAAACCCAAAGTCTAAACGATGCCCTAAGGGTTGTATATATGGAGGAAGAGGGGGGAATTTCGTGGCCCTTGGTGGAGGGGTCCGAAATCAACCCTATCTCTTGTTTCCCCACACATACGGACTCTAAAAATAGCCTATACTTATGTATTTCGAAATTACATGGGCCTGGCCCAATAATAAGGTGACGCAGCACCTAAAATAGCCTCGGGACGAAATTTATGAAGTGGCATCTTGTATATTTCGTCCAAGGCTTCATGCACCCATTATGGTGGCTTCAAAGTCCTGAAATCATCACTTGTAACTCCGTTCTTGTTCCCCTTGCGCATGCCATCATCTCCATGCTTGTTCTTGCTCCAATGTTCATCCTTCTCCAAGCTAGGCCCTTCATTTGTAAGCAAAACAAATGTATCCAATTTAGGCAGCATCATAATCTCATGAACATTAGAATCATTACCAAGAAACGAAAGTACCTGGTAATTTAATTTGCGTGCGCGAGCTCTAGTAATTGGTCCAGTATATGTAACAGTAGGGGCTGTGGGTGTAACAATGGTATTGATGTCCTCATCATCCTCCCCTTCTTGAAATGAAGTCGTCCTCGACGGAAGTGCATTTTCCTCACCCAAATAAGGCTTCAAAACTGCAATGTTAAAAGTGGGACTAACCCCAAAATCTACAGGTAGCTCAAGTTTATATGCATTATCATTTATTTTCTCTAACACCTTAAAAGGACCATCAGCACGTGGCATTAGCTTTGATTTGCGCAGATTAGGAAATCTATCTTTACGCAAATGTAACCAAACAAGATCTCCAGGCGCAAACACAACATGTTTTCTACCCTTATCTCCAGCAAGTTTATATTTAGCATTCATACGCTCAATGTTTTCCTTAGTTAACTCATGCATTTTTAAAATCAATTCAGAACGTTCTTTAGCATCAAAATTAGCCTTCTCTGAAGATGGAAGAGGCAACAAATCAATAGGTGCACGAGGTAGGAAACCATACACAATTTCAAAAGGGCACATCTTAGTAGTAGAATGCAATGAACGATTATAAGCAAATTCAATATGAGGCAAGCATTCTTCCCACATTTTCTTGTTATTCTTCAAAACAGCCCTAAGCATAGTAGACAATGTTCTATTGACTACTTCAGTTTGTCCATCAGTTTGGGGGTGACAAGTAGTACTAAAAAGCAGCTTAGTCCCCAACTTAGCCCATAAACATCTCCAAAAGTGGCTAAGAAATTTAGTATCACGATCTGAAACAATAGTATTTGGCACACCATGTAAGCGAATAATTTCACGAAAGAACAAATCAGCAACATTAACAGCATCATCGCTTTTATGACATGGTATAAAGTGTGCCATTTTCGAGAACCTATCCACGATAACAAATATGCTATCCCTCCCCTTCTTTGTTCGAGGTAAACCTAAAACAAAGTCCATAGATATATCCTCCCAAGGAACACTAGGTACAGGCAAAGGCATATATAAACCATGAGGATTGAGTCGTGACTTAGCTCTTTGACATGTAGTGCAGCGAGCAACAAAACGCTCAACATTCCGTCTCATCTTTGGCCAAAAGAAATGTGTAGCAAGTATATCCTCCGTCTTCTTGACGCCAAAGTGTCCCATTAATCCTCCTCCATGTGCCTCCTGCAACAACAAAAGACGAACGGAGCTAGCTGGAATGCATAGCTTGTTAGCACGAAACACAAATCCATCATTAAGAACGAACTTGTTCCAAGATCACCCTTCCTTACAATTCTGCAATACATCTTTAAATTCAGCATCATGAACATATTGATCTTTGATGGTCTTTAAACCAAATATTTTAAAGTAAAGTTGTGAAAGCATAGTATAACGACGAGACAAGGCATCAGCAATAACATTTTCTTTACCCTTCTTGTGTTTAATGACATAAGGGAAAGTCTCAATGAATTCAACCCATTTAGCATGTCTATGGTTCAGTTTTGCTTGACTATTAATGTGTTTCAAAGATTCATGATCAGAATGTATAACAAATTCCTTGGGCCATAAGTAATATTGCCATGTTTCTAAGGTCCGAACAAGAGCATATAATTCTTTATCATAAGTAGAATAGTTCAGAATAGGCCCACTCAATTTTTCAGAAAAGTATGCAACAAGTTTTCCATCTTCTAATAACACACCTCCTAATCCAATTCCACTAGCATCACATTCAAGCTCAAAAGTCTTATTGAAATTAGGAAGTTGGAGTAAAGGAGCATGTGTCAACTTATCTTTCAATACCGTGAAGGCTTCTTCCTGTGCGATACCCCAAACAAAAGGCACATCCTTCTTTGTAAGCTCGTTGAGAGGTGCAGCAATGGTGCTGAAATCTCTCACAAAACGCCTATAGAAACCAGCGAGGCCAAGGAAACTCCTCACTTGTGTGACCGTTTTGGGCTGCGGCCAACTCTCAATAGCTTCAATCTTGGCTTTATCAACTTCAATTCCCTGTGGAGTAACAACATAGCCAAGAAAAGATACTCGGTCGGTGCAAAAGGTGCACTTTCCAAGGTTTCCAAACAAACGTGCATCACGTAGAGCAATAAAAACAGTACGTAAATGTTCCAAATGTTCCTCCAAAGAGTTGCTATAAATCAATATGTCATCAAAGTAAACTACCACAAATCGTCCAATGAAAGCACGTAAAACTTCGTTCATTAACCTCATGAAAGTACTAGGTGCATTAGTTAACCCAAAAGGCATGACTAACCACTCATATAATCCAAACTTAGTTTTAAATGCTATTTTCCATTCATCTCCCAATTTCATACGAATTTGATGGTATCCACTACGCAAATCAACTTTGGAGAATACTGTAGAGCCACTCAATTCATCAAGCATATCATCTAGCCTAGGAATAGGATGACGATAACGAATAGTAATATTATTTATGCCTCTACAATCAACGCACATACGCGATGTACCATCCTTTTTCGGCACTAAAATGATAGGAACATCACAAGGACTAAGGGATTCGCGTATATAACCTTTGTCGAGCAGTTCTTGTACTTGACGCATAATCTCCTTCGTCTCCTCTGGATTGGTACGGTATGGTGCACGGTTGGGTAGCGAAGCACCGGGTATTAAGTCAATTTGATGCTCAATCCCTCGAATAGGTGGTAATCCCGGTGGCACGTATTGTGGAAATACGTCAGCGAACTCCTGCAAAATGTTAGTGACAGTAGGGGGCAAAGAGGGAGGCACGTCCTCGAATGAAAATAATGCCTCTTTGCACACAAAAGCATAGCAAACAGATTTGCTGAAATCTAGCTCATTAATATCAGATTTGGTGGCAAGTAAACATGCACTTTTCAATTTAATTTCAGAAACAACAGTAGATGGTTTATCATTAGACTTCATTTGGTGCTCAAATTCTTTTGCCACAATCTGATTTTCACTCTTATTTGTCTCCTGTTTTGCTTTATTAGCTCTATTAATATCATCTTTCAAAATGGAATCAGGAGTCATAGTGATAGAGGCGAGGGTCCCGATCTTTCGATGAGATGATAACTATCGATTTGGTGGAGACGACCTTGACGATCCGACTACAAACATGCACGACGTTGCGCCTTAGCAATCGCTAAACCAATCTCCTGAGGTTACTGACGATGCCGGAAGCACGGTCAGCCTGACCACGAAGGTCTATTCCTGCAAGCAATCGAAGAACGAGCAAGAATATGATAAAGCAATCTGAATATTGCAAATATATATGAGGTATTGATAATGGTGGGGATCCGGAAGCGGTCTTGGTCTGGTCGTTGGACACAAACGAAGTACACGAAGTTGGAATGGCTAACTTTTAACTAAACAAATCCCAAAGTCTAAACGATGCCCTAAGGGCTGTATATATGGAGGAAGAGGGGGGGAATTTCGTGGCCCTTGGTGGAGGGGTCCGAAATCAACCCTATCTCTTGTTTCCCCACACATACGGACTCTAAAAATAGCCTATACTTATGTATTTCGAAATTACATGGGCCTGGCCCAATAATAAGGTGACGCAGCACCTAAAATAGCCTCGGGACGAAATTTATGAAGTGGCATCTTGTATATTTCGTCCAAGGCTTCATGCACACATTATGGTGGCTTCAAAGTCCTGAAATCATCACTTGTAACTCCGTTCTTGTTCCCCTTGCGCATGCCATCATCTCCATGCTTGTTCTTGCTCCAATGTTCATCCTTCTCCAAGCTAGGCCCTTCATTTCTAAGCAAAACAAATGTATCCAATTTAGGCAGCATCATATTCTCATGAACATTAGAATCATTACCAAGAAACGAAAGTACCTGATAATTTAGTTGGCGTGCACGAGCTCTAGTAATTGGTCCAGTATGTATAGCAGCAGGGGCTGTGGGTGTAACAATTGTATTGATGTCCTCATCACATAGGAAGCAAAGTAATATTTTTATCGTTATGAACAAGAGTATACTGATTGTTTCTACCATGGTGTACAGAATTTTTATCAAATTGCCATGGTCTACCAAGTAATAAGGAACATGCTTGCATAGGTACCACATCACAATCAACATAATTAGCATATGTAGAGATACTAAAATGCACACGAACAGTACGTGTTACCTTAACCTTGCCACTATTGTTGAACCATTGGATGTAGTAAGGATGTGGATGTGGTCTTGTGGTGAGAGATAGCTTCTCCACCATCTCCATGCTAGCCAAGTTATTGCAGCTCCCTCCATCTATGATCACGCGAACAGAACGTTCCTTCACAACTCCCTTTGTATGGAACAAATTATGCCTCTGATTTTGCTCAGCTTGTGTAACCTGCACACTCAAAACACGTTGAGCAACTAAACATTCATACCTGTCAGCATCTTCAGGAGCCATGTATTGCGTCTCATGATCAGAATCGTCTCCACCGTGTTCGTCACGTGTAATAAGAGCCAAAGTCTCCTCATCATAGTCACTAGCGGACTCATACCCACCATCCTCAGTAACAATCATCACACGCTTAGATGGGCATTCTCTCGCATAATGACCTCCACCCTTGCAACGTCGACAAATAATATCATGTGTTTGCCCTGTTGATGCCATGGATGAAGAAGAGCTCTTTGCAGGCCCAGAAGGTGTGCTCTTGGCAGATAGTGGTGATTGTGCCTGCTTTATTGTATCACGGTTGGGGGTGGCAGCCGACGGAGGCGCCGGTGTAGCAGAACGTGTGGAAGTAGATGATGCACGTGGTGTCCATGATGAAGGTCGACCTGCAGAAAAGTTAGTCCGCGCCAATGCCTGTCGATCCTGCACTTCACGTTCAGCTTTACAAGCAAGATGGAATAAACGAGTGATATTAGTATACTCCTTATACTCTAGAATCGTCTGAATATCCCTATTTAATCCACCCATAAAACGTGCAAGCATAGCTTCATTCTCCTCAACAATACCACATCTAATCATGCCAGTTTGTAATTCCTGATAATATTCTTCTACAGAATTTTTTCCCTGTCTTAAGCGCTGCAATTTTTGAAGTAATTCACGTTGATAATATGGTGGAACCCAACGAGTACGCATAGCAATTTTCAAAGCAGCCCAAGTAGCCGGAATAGGATATAATCTACAATGCTCAGACCACCAAACACATGCAAAACTAGTGAATGCACAAACAGCAGCAGGAACACGTCTCTCCTCGGGATATTGTAAACATGTAAATCGTTGTTCAGTTTCTAACTCCCAAGTAAGATATATATCAGGAACATATCTACCCTCAAAAGGTGGAATATTCAATTTTAGTTTAGGGAGATGGTCATGATCTCGTACCTGAGGGTGAGCCCTACCATTGCCATTATTTGCATGTGGACGACCTGGTGGTTGCTGTGCTAGTGGTGGCACGTAGTTCTGATTTTGATCAACCTCATCCTCATAATCTCCCACATAATCATCCTCCTCCACATCAGCAGTAGGAGCCACAGAAGTATCAACAGCAGCACCAGCAGTTTGGCCCGACTGAAGAGGGACACGGCTCGCTCGGCGGAGTGCTGTTTCCCGACGTGGAGGTAGTCGGTGTTGTTGCTGTTGTTGCAGAGGTGCGGCAGGAGCAGCCGGTGGTGGTGGTGGAAAACGCGAAAGCAATTCAGCAAACTTGTTATCGAGCTTTGTTTCAAACATCTTCTCCATGCCATCTATCTTCTCCATGGCCTCTTCAAATCTGTTTATCACATCTTGCACCTGTACACTCATCATTTGCTGAAACGTATCATGAAGCTCCTTGTTCGTCAAGTTCTCCCAGTCAGTCTCGTCGGATTGTGATCCTGGCATGGTTAGCAGCAATAGAAACACACAAGAATATGATCCTACAGACTACTAACAAGTGGTGGTGGTGGCGGGTGTCACAAACCCGTCAAGCAAATCTCAAATTCTTACCAGTTCTTACCCAGCAGCAGGCGGTGATCGGCAACCGTTATAGTCAAAACTCTCAAAAGCTTGGATAGAGCGATTGCCAGGGAGAGTCAAACGCATGACGTAGATGTATGTGGAGCTGGGAAGGCTTATAGTATGGTAGCAAAAAGGGTCAGCAATAATCAATTCAGAGATGCAAAGTTGAAAAAATGCTCAACGACGATACTGTGCTGGTCCTAGGCTAGACCGTGCTAGAGACGCGAGCCTAGAACACTAACAAAATCACAGCGCTGCACGTAAATAAGGGAAAAGCACACTCTGGAACTTTTTTTTTCGCTCTTTTTTTTGCGCTCTTTTTTTTTGCGCTCCTCTTTTTTTTTGTGAAAAATCACTATAATGGCGAGTGTCTCAAAACCCTTCCCTCGTCAAACTGATAGGATGGGCACGGAATTTTTTTTTCACTTTTTTTTCGGAAATCAAGGCAGCGACGACGAAAAAGTGCGACAAAAAATCACTATGATGGCACGTGGCTCAAAAGACTCAGAAAAGCCTAAAAATAGGATAGGGAAAAAAATTTGCCCGTGAAATTTTTGGCCTAAAAACTGCCCGGGGGTCTCCAGACTCTTTTTTTTTCCGAGACCTACGCAGGCAAGGAAACACGAATCGGAATTTAGATTGATCTCGAGAACAAACCTAATATGAGAAGAACTCGGATTGGTGGTGGATATATGGTTGTGGTATATGGCAGCGGTGGTGGTATATGGTAGCGGTGGTGGTATACGGATACAGATTGGTGGTGTTATATGGATACGGATTGGTGGTGGTATATGGATATTGATTCAGAGCGGTGGCGGATAAGCAAAAGTGGTAGATGGGCGATGATGATGGTGCGGCGGCGGCGTGACAACTTATGACCAGAACTCGAAACTCTAAAAGACTAGACTCTAAGACCAGCAACTTGACACGACGATGCAACCGCAAATTCAACAAAGCAAAAACCCTAAAAATATTATGCAAAGGCTCAGATTGGTTCGGATATGATGAACTAACCCTAAATTTTTTTTGTGGCTTTTTCGTGGACTGTAGGTATGAAGAACAGACTCGATCTAATCTACGAAAAACTGTAAAATCTCACCGAGTAACATGGAAATCTGATACCACTTGATAGAGGCTAAGGTGTCCCGATGTTTCGATGAGATGGTGGCTATCGTTTTCTGTGGGAGTCGACTTTGACGATCCGACTACGAACGTGTGAGACGTCGCGCCTTAGCAATCGCTAAACCAACTTCCAGGGTTATTGACCACGCTGGAGCACGATCAACCTGACCACGAGGGTCTGTTTCCTGCGAGCAAACGAAGAACAAGCAAGAAACTGAGATTGCAATCTGGATATTGCGAATATAAGATGAAAGCTTTATTGATCAAGGTGGGGTTCTGTGACGTCTTGGTCTGGTCGTTGGACACAAACGAAGCACGCGAAGTTGCAGCTATGGCGAACTTTTAATCTAAACAAAACCCAAAGTCTAAAGGACGCCCTAAGGGCTGTATATATGGAGGAAGAGGGGGGAATTTCGTGGCCCTTGAAGGTGGGGTCCGAAACCAACCCTAACTCTTGTTTCCCCACACATGCGGACTCTAAAAATAGCCTATACTTAAGTATTCCGAAATTACATGGGCCTAGCCCATTAATAAGGTGATGCAGCACCTAGAATAGCCTATGGACGAATGTTATGAAGTGGCATCTTGTATATTTCGTCCAAGGCTTCATGCACTCCTTATGGCGGCTTAAAAGTCCTGAAATCATCACTTGTAACTCCATTCTTGATCCCCTTGCGCATGCCACCAACTCCATGTGTGTTCTTGCTCCAATGTTCATCCTTCTCCAAGCTAGGCCCTTCATTTGTAAACAAAACAAATGTATCCAATTTAGGCAGCATCATAATCTCATGAACATTAGAATAATTACCAAGAAACGAAAGTACCTGGTAATTTAATTGGCGTGCGCGAGCTCTAGTAATTGGTCCAGTATATGTAACAGTAGGGGCTGTGGGTGTAACAATGGTATTGATGTCCTCATCAGATTCATGTTTCCTTGCCTGTGTAGGTCTCGGAAAAAAAAAGAGTCTGGAGACCCCCGGGCAGTTTTTAGGCCAAAATTTTCACGGGCAAATTTTTTTTCCCTATCCTATTTTTAGGATTTTCTAAGTCTTTTGAGCCACGTGCCATCATAGTGATTTTTTGTCGCACTTTTTCGTCGTCGCTGCCTTGATTTCCGAAAAAAAGTGAAAAAAAAAATTCGTGCCCATCCTATCAGTTTGACGAGGGAAGAGTTTTGAGACACTCGCCATTATAGTGATTTTTCGCAAAAAAAAGAGGAGCGCAAAAAAAAGGAGCGCAAAAAAAGAGCGAAAAAAAGAGTTGCAGAGTGTGCTTTTCCCTTATTTACGTGCAGCGCCGTGATTTTGTTAGTGTTCTAGGCTCGCGTCTCTAGCACGGTCTAGCCTAGGACCAGCACAGTACCGTCGTTGAGCGTGTATTCAACTTTGCATCTCTGAATTGATTATTGCTGACCCTTTTTGCTACCATACTATAAGCCTTCCCAGCTCCACATACATCTACGTCGTGCGTTTGACTCTCCCTGGCAATCGCTCTATCCAAGCTTTTGAGAGTTTTGACTATAACGGTTGCCGATCACCGCCTGCTGCTGGGTAAGAACTGGTAAGAATTTGAGATTTGCTTGACGGATTTGTGACACCCGCCACCACCACCACTTGGTTGATGAGGACATCAATACAATTGTTACACCCACAGCCCCTGCTGCTATACATACTGGACCAATTACTAGAGCTCGTGCACGCCAACTAAATTACCAGGTACTTTCGTTTCTTGGTAATGATTCTAATGTTCATGAGAATATGATGCTGCCTAAATTGGATACATTTGTTTTGCTTACAAATGAAGGGCCTAGCTTGGAGAAGGATGAACATTGGAACAAGAACGGAGTTACAAGTGATGATTTCAGGACTTTGAAGCCACCATAATGGGTGCATGAAGCCTTGGACGAAATATACAAGATGCCACTTCATAAAATTCGTCCCGAGGCTATTTTAGGTGCTGCGTCACCTTATTATTGGGCCAGGCCCATGTAATTTCGAAATACATAAGTATAGGCTATTTTTAGAGTCCGTATGTGTGGGGAAACAAGAGATAGGGTTGATTTCGGACCCCTCCACCAAGGGCCACGAAATTCCCCCCTCTTCCTCCATATATACAGCCCTTAGGGCATCGTTTAGACTTTGGGTTTTGTTTAGATTAAAAGTTCGCCATAGCTGCAACTTCGCGTACTTCGTTTGTGTTCAACGACCAGACAAAGGCGTCACAGAACCCCACCTTGATCAATAAAGCTTTCATCTTATATTCGCAATATCCAGATTGCAATCTTAGTTTCTTGCTTGTTCTTCGTTTGCTCACAGGAAACAGACCCTCGTGGTCAGGTTGATCGTGCTCCAGCGTGGTCAATAACCTCTCGGAGTTGGTTTAGCGATTGCTAAGGCGCGACGTCCTCGCACGTTCGTAGTCGAATCGTCAAAGTCGACTTCCACCAAAGCGATATCCATCATCTCATCGAAAGACGGGACACCTTTGCCTCTATCAAGTGGTATCAGATTTCCAGGTTGCTCGGTGAGATTTTACAGTTTTTCGTAGTTTAGATCGAGTCTGTTCTTCATACCTATAGTCCACGAAAAAGCCACAAAAAAATTAGGGTTAGTTCATCATATCCGAACCAATCTGAGCCTTGCATAATCTTTTTAGGGTTTTGCTTTGTTGAATTTGCGGTTGCATCGTCGTGTCTAGTTGCTGGTCTTAGAGTCTAGTCTTTTAGAGTTTCGAGTTCTGGTCATAAGTTGTCACGCCGCCGCCGCACCATCATCATCGCCCCTGCCATCTACCACCACCGCACCGAATCCGTATCCATATACCACCACCAATCCGTGTCCATATACCACCACCGATCCATATCCATATACTACCACCGCTACCACCACCGCTGCCATATACCACCACCATATATCCACCACCAATCCGAGTTCCTTGCTTATTAGGGTTGTTTTCGAGATCCATCTAGATTCCGATTCGTGTTTCCTTGCCGGAGTCGGGTAGCCACGCTCCGTTTAGGCCCAAAATTTTTCGAAAACGCATTTTTCGAAAAAATTTCTGGCTATCCTATTTTTAGGTGTTTCTGAGTGTTTTGAGACAGGTGCCATTATAGGAAGTTTTTTTTGACCCGTTTCCAGTTTTTGGGTCCGGGCAGTCGAAAAAAAAAAATTGGTCGAAAAAAATTTCGTGCCCATCCTGTCCGTTTGAGCTAGGAAGAGTTTTGAGACACTCGCCATTATAGTGATTTTTCGCAAAAAAAAAAGCAGCGCAAAAAAAAAGAGCGCAAAAAAAAAGAGCGAAAAAAAAATTCAGAGTGTGCTTTTCCCTTGTTTACGTGCCGCGCCGTGATTTTGTTGGTGTTCTAGGCTCGCGTCTCTAGCACAGTCTAGCCTAGGACCAGCACAGTACCGTCGTTGAGCGTTTATTCAACTTTGCATCTCTGAATTGATTATTGCTGACCCTTTTTGCTACCATACTATAAGCCTTCCCAGCTCCACATACATCTACGTCGTGTGTTCGACTCTCCCTGGTAATCGCTCTATCCAAGCTTTGAGAGTTTTTGACTACAACGGTTGCCGATCACCGCCTGCTGCTGGGTAAGAACTGGTAAGAATTTGAGATTTGCTTGACGGATTTGTGATACACCACCAGCACTTCTTAGTAGTCTGTAGGATCATATTCTTGTGTGTTTCTATTGCTGCTAACCATGCCAGGATCACAAGCCGACGAGATTGACTGGGAGAACTTATCGAACAAGGAGCTTCATGATAAGTTTCAGCAAATGATGACTGAACAGGTACAAGATGTGCTGAACAATTTTGAAGAGGCCATGGAGAAGATCACTGGCCTTGAGAAGACGTTCGAAACAAAGCTCGATAACAGATTTAATGAACTGCTTGCGCGTCTTCCACCACCGGCTGCACCTGTCGCACCTCTGCAACAACAACAACTACGCCCCCTTCCGAATCAGTATGGACGAGCACAGCGTGTTCCTATTGAGACAGGACAAACTTCTGGTGCCGCTGCTACTGCTGTTGGTGCTTCTTTGGCTCCTGCTACTGCTCCTGCTGGTACCCAGGAGGATGATGAGTATGCGGGTCATTATGAGGATGAGGTTGATCAAAATCAGATCTACGAGCAGCCACCAGCACCACCACCAGCAGGTCGACCCCAGGTATATATTCGTCATGGTAGGCCTGCACCACCACCTCAGGTACGAGATGATGTCCATATTCCTAAACTGAAATTGAATATTCCACCATTTGAGGGTAGATATGTTCCTGATATATATCTTACTTGGGAGTTAGAAACTGAACAACGATTTACATGTTTACAATATCCTGAGGAGAGACGAGTTGCTGCTGCTGTTTGTGCTTTCACTAGTTTTGCATGTGTATGGTGGTATGAACATTGTAGATTATATCCTATTCCAACTACTTGGGCTGCTTTGAAAACTGCTATGCGTACGCGTTGGGTTCCACCATATTATCAACGTGAATTGCTTCAAAAATTGCAGCGTTTAAGACAAGGAAAAAATTCTGTAGAAGAATATTATCAGGAATTACAAACTGGCATGATTAGATGTGGTATTGTTGAGGAGAATGAAGCTATGCTTGCACGTTTTCTGGGTGGATTAAATAGAGAGATTCAGACCATTCTAGACTATAAGGAGTATACTAATATCAATCGTTTATTCCATCTTGCTTGTAAAGCTGAACGTGAAGTGCAGGATCGACAAGCATTGGGGCGAACTAACTTTTCTGCAGGCCGACCTTCATCATGGACACCACGTGCATCTTCTACTTCAACTGCACCAGCACCTCCATCCGGTGCCACCTCCAGCCGTGATACAAGAAAACAGGCACAACCACCATTATCTTCCAAGAGCGCACCTGCGGGTCCTGCACAGCGTTCTTCTTCTTCCATGGCATCAACAGGGCACACAAGTGATATTATTTGTCGTCGTTGTAAGGGAGGAGGTCATTATGCGAGGGAATGCAAATCTCCGCGTGTGATGATTGCTACCGCGGATGGTGGATATGAGTCCGCTAGTGACTATGATGAGGAGACATTGGCTCTTATTACACGTGAAGAACATGGTGAAGATGATTCTGATCATGAGACGCAATACATGGCTCCTGAAGACGCTGACAGGTATGAATGTTTAGTTGCTTAACGTGTTTTGAGTGTGCAGGTCACACAAGCTGAGCAAAATCAGAGGCACAATTTGTTCCATACCAAGGGAGTTGTGAAGGAACGTTCTGTGCGCGTCATAATAGACGGAGGGAGCTGCAACAACTTGGCTAGCATGGAGATGGTGGAGAAGCTTTCTCTCACCACAAGACCACATCCACATCCTTACTATATCCAATGGTTCAACAACAGCGGCAAGGTTAAGGTAACATGTACTGTTCGTGTGCATTTTAGTATCTCTACATATGCTGATTATGTTGATTGTGATGTGGTACCTATGCAAGCATGTTCGTTATTACTTGGCAGACCATGGCAATTTGATAAAAATTCTGTACACCATGGTAGAAACAATCACTATACTCTTGTTCATAAGGATAAAAATATTACTTTGCTTCCTATGACTCCTGATTCCATTTTGAAAGATGATATTAATAGAGCTAATAAAGCACAACAGGAGAAGAATAAGAGTGAAATTCAGATTGTGGCAAAAGAATTTGAGCAACAAATGAAGCCTAATAATAAACCATCTAGTGTTGCTTCTGAAATTCAATTGAAAAGTGCATGTTTATTTGCCACCAAATCTGATATTGATGAGCTAGATTTCA
The DNA here is from genome assembly GCF_018294505.1 of Triticum aestivum. Taxonomy (NCBI): domain Eukaryota; kingdom Viridiplantae; phylum Streptophyta; class Magnoliopsida; order Poales; family Poaceae; genus Triticum; species Triticum aestivum. The sequence goes on along the minus strand of NC_057806.1, from coordinate 251,670,238 downwards.
GCAAATCTGTTTGCTATGCTTTTGTGTGCAAAGAGGCATTATTTTCATTCGAGGACGTGCCTTCCTCTTTGCCTCCTGCTGTCACTAACATTTTGCAGGAGTTCGCTGACGTTTTTCCACAAGACGTGCCACCGGGATTACCGCCTATTCGAGGGATTGAGCATCAGATTGACTTAATTCCCGGTGCTTCACTGCCAAACCGTGCACCATACCGTACCAATCCAGAGGAGACGAAGGAGATTATGCGTCAAGTACAAGAGCTTCTCGACAAAGGTTATATACGCGAATCCCTTAGTCCTTGTGCTGTTCCTATTATTCTAGTGTCGAAAAAGGATGGTACATCACGTATGTGTGTTGATTGTAGAGGCATTAATAATATTACTATTCGTAATCTTCATCCTATTCCTAGGCTAGATGATATGCTTGATGAATTGAGTGGCTCTACAATATTCTCCAAAGTTGATTTGCGTAGTGGCTACCATCAAATTCATATGAAATTGGGAGATGAATGGAAAACAGCATTTAAAACTAAGTTTGGATTATATGAGTGGTTAGTCATGCCTTTTGGGTTAACTAATGCACCTAGTACTTTCATGAGATTAATGAACGAAGTTTTACGTGCTTTCATTGGACGATTTGTGGTAGTTTACTTTGATGACATATTGATTTATAGCAGATCTTTGGAAGAACATTTGGAACATTTACGTGCTGTTTTTATTGCTCTACGTGATGCACGTTTGTTTGGTAACCTTGGGAAGTGCACCTTTTGCACCGACCGAGTATCTTTTCTTGGCTATGTTGTTACTCCACAGGGAATTGAAGTTGATAAAGCCAAGATTGAAGCTATTGAGAGTTGGCCGCAACCCAAAACGGTCACACAAGTGAGGAGTTTTCTTGGCCTCGCTGGATTCTATAGGCGTTTTGTGAGAGATTTCAGCACCATTGCTGCACCTCTCAATGAGCTTACAAAGAAAGATGTGCCTTTTCTTTGGGGTACCGCACAGGAAAAGATAAGTTGACACATGCTCCTTTACTCCAACTTCCTGATTTTAATAAGACTTTTGAGCTTGAATGTGATGCTAGTGGAATTGGATTAGGAGGTGTGTTATTACAAGATGGCAAACCTGTTGCATACTTTTCTGAAAAATTGAGTGGGCCTAGTCTGAATTATTCTACTTATGATAAAGAATTATATGCTCTTGTTCGGACTTTAGAAACATGGCAACATTATTTATGGCCCAAAGAATTTGTTATACATTCTGATCATGAATCTTTGAAACATATTAAAAGTCAAGCTAAACTGAATCGTAGACATGCTAAATGGGTTGAATTCATTGAGACTTTCCCTTATGTCATTAAACACAAGAAGGGAAAAGAAAATGTTATTGCTGATGCATTGTCTCGTCGCTATACTATGCTTTCACAACTTGACTTCAAAATATTTGGTTTGGAGACCATCAAAGATCAATATGTGCATGATGCTGATTTTAAAGATGTAATACAGAATTGTAAAGAAGGAAGAATGTGGAACAAGTTTGTCGTTAACGATGGATTTGTGTTTCGTGCTAACAAGCTATGCATTCCAGCTAGCTCCGTTCGTCTTTTGTTGTTGCAGGAGGCGCATGGAGGAGGATTAATGGGACACTTTGGCGTGAAGAAGACGGAGGACGTACTTGCTACACATTTCTTTTGGCCAAAGATGAGACGGGATGTTGAGCGTTTTATTGCTCGATGCACTACATGTCAAAAAGCTAAGTCACGACTCAATCCTCATGGTTTATATATGCCTTTGCCTGTACCTAGTGTTCCTTGGGAGGATATATCTATGGACTTTGTTTTAGGTTTACCTCGAACAAAGAAGGGGAGGGATAGCATATTTGTTGTCGTGGATAGATTCTCGAAAATGGCACACTTTATACCATGTCATAAAAGCGATGATGCTGTTAATGTTGCTGATTTGTTCTTTCGTGAAATTATTCGCTTGCATGGTGTGCCAAATACTATTATTTCACATCGTGATACTAAATTTCTTAGCCACTTTTGGAGATGTTTATGGGCTAAGTTGGGGACTAAACTGCTTTTTAGTACTACTTGTCACCCCCAAACTGATGGACAAACTGAAGTAGTCAATAGAACGTTGTCTACTATGCTTAGGGCTGTTTTGAAGAATAATAAGAAAATGTGGGAGGAATGCTTGCCTCATATTGAATTTGCTTATAATCGTTCATTGCATTCTACTACTAAGATGTGCCCTTTTGAAGTTGTGTATGGTTTCCTACCTCGTGCACCTATTGATTTGTTGCCTCTTCCATCTTCGGAGAAGGTTAATTTTGATGCTAAACAACGTGCTGAATTGATTTTAAAAATGCATGAGTTAACTAAGGAAAACATTGAGCGCATGAATGCTAAATATAAACTTGCTGGAGATAAGGGTAGAAAACATGTTGTGTTTGCACCTGGAGATCTTGTTTGGTTACATTTGCCTGCTGTCACTAACATTTTGCAGGAGTTCGCTGACGTCTTTCCACAAGACGTGCCACCGGGATTACCGCCTATTCGAGGGATTGAGCATCAGATTGACTTAATTCCCGGTGCTTCACTGCCAAACCGTGCACCATACCGTACCAATCCAGAGGAGACGAAGGAGATTATGCGCCAAGTACAAGAGCTTCTCGACAAAGGTTATATACGCGAATCCCTTAGTCCTTGTGCTGTTCCTATTATTCTAGTGCCGAAAAAGGATGGTACATCACGTATGTGTGTTGATTGTAGAGGCATTAATAATATTAATATTCGTTATCGTCATCCTATTCCTAGGCTAGATGATATGCTTGATGAATTGAGTGGCTCTACAATATTCTCCAAAGTTGATTTGCGTAGTGGCTACCATCAAATTCGTATGAAATTGGGAGATGAATGGAAAACAGCATTTAAAACTAAGTTTGGATTATATGAGTGGTTAGTCATGCCTTTTGGGTTAACTAATGCACCTAGTACTTTCATGAGATTAATGAACGAAGTTTTACGTGCTTTCATTGGACGATTTGTGGTAGTTTACTTTGATGACATACTGATTTATAGCAGATCTTTGGAAGAACATTTGGAACATTTACGTGCTATTTTTATTGCTCTACGTGATGCACGTTTGTTTGGTAACCTTGGGAAGTGCACCTTTTGCACCGACCGAGTATCTTTTCTTGGCTATGTTGTTACTCCACAGGGAATTGAAGTTGACAAAGCCAAGATTGAAGCTATTGAGAGTTGGCCGCAGCCCAAAACGGTCACACAAGTGAGGAGTTTTCTTGGCCTCGCTGGATTCTATAGGCGTTTTGTGAGAGATTTCAGCACCATTGCTGCACCTCTCAACGAGCTTACAAAGAAGGATGTGCCTTTTGTTTGGGGTACCGCACAGGAAGAAGCCTTCACGGTATTGAAAGATAAGTTGACACATGCTCCTTTACTCCAACTTCCTGATTTTAATAAGACTTTTGAGCTTGAATGTGATGCTAGTGGAATTGGATTAGGAGGTGTGTTATTACAAGATGGCAAACCTGTTGCATACTTTTCTGAAAAATTGAGTGGGCCGAGTCTGAATTATTCTACTTATGATAAAGAATTATATGCTCTTGTTCGGACTTTAGAAACATGGCAACATTATTTATGGCCCAAAGAATTTGTTATACATTCTGATCATGAATCTTTGAAACATATTAAAAGTCAAGCTAAACTGAATCGTAGACAAGCTAAATGGGTTGAATTCATTGAGACTTTCCCTTATGTCATTAAACACAAGAAGGGCAAAGAAAATGTTATTGCTGATGCATTGTCTCGTCGCTATACTATGCTTTCACAACTTGACTTCAAAATATTTGGTTTGGAGACCATCAAAGATCAATATGTGCATGATGCTGATTTTAAAGATGTAATACAGAATTGTAAAGAAGGAAGAATGTGGAACAAGTTTGTCGTTAACGATGGATTTGTGTTTCGTGCTAACAAGCTATGCATTCCAGCTAGCTCCGTTCGTCTTTTGTTGTTGCAGGAGGCGCATGGAGGAGGATTAATGGGACACTTTGGCGTGAAGAAGACGGAGGACGTACTTGCTACACATTTCTTTTGGCCAAAGATGAGACGGGATGTTGAGCGTTTTATTGCTCGATGCACTACATGTCAAAAAGCTAAGTCACGACTCAATCCTCATGGTTTATATATGCATTTGCCTGTACCTAGTGTTCCTTGGGAGGATATATCTATGGACTTTGTTTTAGGTTTACCTCGAACAAAGAAGGGGAGGGATAGCATATTTGTTGTCGTGGATAGATTCTCGAAAATGGCACACTTTATACCATGTCATAAAAGCGATGATGCTGTTAATGTTGCTGATTTGTTCTTTCGTGAAATTATTCGCTTGCATGGTGTGCCAAATACTATTGTTTCAGATCGTGATACTAAATTTCTTAGCCACTTTTGGAGATGTTTATGGGCTAAGTTGGGGGCTAAACTGCTTTTTAGTACTACTTGTCACCCCCAAACTGATGGACAAACTGAAGTAGTCAATAGAACGTTGTCTACTATGCTTAGGGCTGTTTTGAAGAATAATAAGAAAATGTGGGAGGAATGCTTGCCTCATATTGAATTTGCTTATAATCGTTCATTGCATTCTACTACTAAGATGTGCCCTTTTGAAGTTGTGTATGGTTTCCTACCTCGTGCACTTATTGATTTGTTGCCTCTTCCATCTTCGGAGAAGGTTAATTTTGATGCTAAACAACGTGCTGAATTGATTTTAAAAATGCATGAGTTAACTAAGGAAAACATTGAGCGTATGAATGCTAAATATAAACTTGCTGGAGATAAGGGTAGAAAACATGTTGTGTTTGCACCTGGAGATCTTGTTTGGTTACATTTGCGTAAGGATAGATTTCCTAATTTGCGCAAATCAAAGTTAATGCCATGTGCTGATGGTCCCTTTTAGGTGTTAGAGAAAATAAATGATAATGCATATAAACTTGAGCTGCCTGCAGATTTTGGGGTTAGTCCCACTTTTAACATTGCAGATTTGAAGCCTTATTTGGGTGAGGAAGATGAACTTCCGTCGAGGACGACTTCATTTCAAGAAGGGGAGGATGATGAGGACATCAATACAATTGTTACACCCACAGCCCCTGCTGCTATACATACTGGACCAATTACTAGAGCTCGTGCACGCCAACTAAATTACCAGGTACTTTCGTTTCTTGGTAATGATTCTAATGTTCATGAGAATATGATGCTGCCTAAATTGGATACATTTGTTTTGCTTACAAATGAAGGGCCTAGCTTGGAGAAGGATGAACATTGGAACAAGAACGGAGTTACAAGTGATGATTTCAGGACTTTGAAGCCACCATAATGGGTGCATGAAGCCTTGGACGAAATATACAAGATGCCACTTCATAAATTTCGTCCCGAGGCTATTTTAGGTGCTGCGTCACCTTATTATTGGGCCAGGCCCATGTAATTTCGAAATACATAAGTATAGGCTATTTTTAGAGTCCGTATGTGTGGGGAAACAAGAGATAGGGTTGATTTCGGACCCCTCCACCAAGGGCCACGAAATTCCCCCCTCTTCCTCCATATATACAGCCCTTAGGGCATCGTTTAGACTTTGGGTTTTGTTTAGATTAAAAGTTCGCCATAGCTGCAACTTCGCGTACTTCGTTTGTGTTCAACGACCAGACAGAGGCGTCACAGAACCCCACCTTGATCAATAAAGCTTTCATCTTATATTCGCAATATCTAGATTGCAATCTTAGTTTCTTGCTTGTTCTTCGTTTGCTCGCAGGAAACAGACCCTCGTGGTCAGGTTGATCGTGCTCCAGCGTGGTCAATAACCTCTCGGAGTTGGTTTAGCGATTGCTAAGGCGCGACGTCCTCGCACGTTCGTAGTCGGATCGTCAAAGTCGACTTCCACCAAGGCGATATCCATCATCTCATCGAAAGACGGGACACCTTTGCCTCTATCATTGGTACTAATCTGTAGGATCATATTCTTGTGTGTTTCTATTGCTGCTAACCATGCCAGGATCACAAGCCGACGAGACTGACTGGGAGAACTTGACGAACAAGGAGCTTCATGATACGTTTCAGCAAATGATGAGTGGACAGGTGCAAGATGTGATAAACAGATTTGAAGAGGCCATGGAGAAGATAGATGGCATGGAGAAGACATTTGAAACAAAGCTCGATAACAAGTTTGCTGAATTGCTTTCGCGTTTTCCACCACCACCACCGGCTGCTCCTGCCGCACCTCTGCAACAACAGCAACAACACCGACTACCTCCACGTCGGGAAACAGCCCTCCGCCGAGCGAGCCGTGTCCCTCTTCAGTCGGGCCAAACTGCTGGTGCTGCTATTGATACTTCTGTGGCTCCTACTGCTGATGTGGAGAAGGATGATTATGTGGGAGATTATGAGGATGAGGTTGATCAAAATCAGAACTACGTCCCACCACCAGCACAACAACCACCAGGTCGTCCATATGCAAATAATGGCAATGGTAGGGCTCACCCTCAGGTACGAGATCATGACCATCTCCCTAAACTAAAATTGAATATTCCACCATTTGAGGATAGATATGATGAGGACATGACTACCTTGGATATGACCAAAAATATTGCATATATGCATATTTGTCAGGTGATTTCTAGTGCAAACTATTCAATAATCTATTTATGTTATCCAGAACAAAAATACTTCAAACACTTTTGTGTTTTGTCTAATTGCAGGTGTATGGGACATTTGTACAATCCACATATGAAGATAAGGAAGAAAGAGATGTTTATTTGCTGTCCAAAAAGTTCTCCCACGTCACTTTTGGCCCAAGAGAAGATAGAGTCCAAGTCTCTCACGTTCTGAATTCAGATTCGGACTGCACAGAAAAACCTGACTCAAAACGCACACAAGTTTTTCATACGGACTCCGAATTGGGTGATTCTTTTTTTGTTGGAAACTAGATTTCGTGCACTTTCCAACCGAATTGGAATCACCTTCAAATGCGTCCGGAGCGTTGAGTTGTGGACAAAACAATCTGATGCTGCAGCAGAATCCGAGTCAAACTACAAGTCCAAAGGTGTTACATCACCTCCACTTGGGCCCATTGGCCTTGTACGACCTAGATTTAGTTTTAGGCTGCCTTGGGACGTCCTCCCACCTCCTTGGCCGCCACCCCTTGCTCCTATATAAGTAGATCCATCTAGTAGCTTTTCCTTGGGATTTGTTTAGTTAAAAGTTAGCCATTGCAACTTCGTGTGCTTCGTTTGTGTCCAACGACCAGACCAAGACCACTTTTTGGATCCCCACCATTATCAATACTTCATACATATTCGCGATATTCAGATTGCTTTTATCATAATTTTGCTTGTTCTTCGATTGCTTGCAGGAATAGACCTTTGTGGTCAGGTTGATCGTGCTCCGGCGTGGTCAATAACCTCTCGGAGTTGGTTTAGCGATTGCTAAGGCACAACGTCGTTGCACGTTTGTAGTCGGATCGTCAAAGTCGTCTCCACCAAATCGATAGTTATCATCTCATCGAAAGATCGGGACACCCCGCCTCTACCAAGTGGTATCAGTTTTCAGGTTACTCGGTGAGAATTTCCAGTTTTTCCTAGATTAAATTTATTTTCTTACCTATTTTCCAAGAAAAAGCCACAAAACAAAAGTTAGATCTATTCATCCTTTGTCCTAGCCAGACTGAGCCTTTCCAATTTTCTTTTCATTGTTTGCATTATTAAATTATCGGTTGCATCGCCGTGTCGAGTTGCTGGTCTTAGTGTCTAGTTCCTTTAGAGTTTCGAGTTCTGTTCACATTAGTCACGCAGCCGCTGCATCATTATCCCATCCGCTGTCCACCATCTCATCCACCAATTTCCACCACGTGCTACGCACTGTTTATTGTCATAATCATAGTTGAGGTCACTCACATCTTCGCCAGATCGAATCTGCATCTTATCTAGTTTGTCTTGGAAAGAGGGAGAAAAAGAAGATAAAGAAAAAAAAAGAGAAAAAAGGAAAGAAAAAAAAAAGAAAAAGAGGGAGAAGAAAAAGAAAAAAAAGCGTGAGAAAAAAAAGAGAGAAGAAAAAAAATTGGATCTATCTAGAATCAATCTCGTACCTGAATTCGGATTGGAATCTGTTTTGCGCACTGTTCAGTAAAACAGGTGTATCTTCCTCATACGAAGTCCGTTTTGGCTCCGTGAGTACTCAAATTGAAGATAGCGACGAGCCGCATCTAAATAGTTGCAGAAGATAGTTCAATATTTCACACCTCAAAATCGGCTTCTAAATAGGTCTTTTTTCCCTCCGAAGTTCGTGAACACAGCTTGTTCCAATTTTTCAGGCCAGTTTTAGAATTCTTTGACTCCTCATATCAACTCGGAATTGAGTGATTCTTTTTGCATTGGAAAGCTTGAGTTAGTAACATTCTTTGAAAGAATTTATCAGAAAATTATCTCAAACTTTTCAAGAGGAAAGTTGGAGAGAGAATTGTTGTATATCCTGCTTGGTAGTTGTTTTTCATCATTATCTTCACTGCCGTTGTGATCTTCACTTATATCTTGCTGTCAAGAGCTACTTAGTATCCTTCATTGATGCTAGTTGTGCTACGCCGTGACCTTATTAGTGTTCCAGGCTCGCGTCTCTAGTCCGGTCTAGCCTAGGACCAGCATAGTACCGTCGTTGAGCGTTTATTCAACATTGCATCTTTGAATTGATTATTGCTAATCTTTTGCTACCATATATAGCCAACCCAGCTCCACATGTTTCTACACCGTGTATACGTACGCTCCCCTGGCAATCGCTTTACTCAATATTCGGAGTTACTTGACACCGCTGGTTCCCGATCACCGCCTGCTGCATGGTAAGAACTTGTAAGACATTGATATTTGCTTTACTGTGAGCGTTTTACCACCACATCCTAGTAGTTATAGGAACATTATTTTTGGGTTTTGTTTCTTGTTCTACTAATCATGACAGGATCCAGAGTCAATTCATGGGCTTTGTCGATCGCGGGAGACGTGCCACCACCTTTGCAAATACCACAACCGTCACGAGAGGTGCACAAACATCCAAATGCACATGATCAGGTTAATGTATCTATATCACCATTTAATGGCCGTTTTAAACCTGCTTTATATATTGAATGGGAGTTCGACATAAAAAATATATTTGCTTCCCATAATTTCGATGAACATAAAAAGGTTAAGGTTGCGGTTGGTTATTTCACTTGTTATGCTTTGGTTTGGTGGAGTGAATATTGTCGGTTACACCCCGATTATATACCTACTACTTGGGATGATTTGAAACTTGCCATGCGACATACTTTCATCCCTGCTTATTATACTCGTGACATGATTAAGAAGTTGCAACACTTAAAACAAGGTAGTGAAACTGTAACAAAATATTATGATGATTTACAAACTACCTTGTTGCATTCCTCTTTAGAAGAAAGTGAAGATGATTTTATGGATAGATTTTGGGGAGGATTAAACCGTGATATTCAAGAGATACTAATTCATGAAGAGTGTTATCCTATGGACCATTTGTTTCATCTTGCTTGCAAAGCTGAACACGAAATAAAACGACGTGTTGGCCACGAGGAGAACAAGCGCACGGTGCACATTCCAAGAGTTGATATGATTGTTCCTTCAACTACTAGGCATACTATGACAACCACATCCGTTGTTGTCAGGACTACATCACCTCCACCATGTGACACATCGCCCCCGAGAGTGGCTACATCATCTGAGTTGATCATAAGAGGTAATGACAAAGGTACTGATCTTCCATCTCTACATGAGAATGATGAATGCCTTGTCAATTTGAATGCACCATCTGATGAGCTACCCACTACTTTGATCACACCACCTATTTTAGAGGACTACGTTGATAATTTGACTTTGGCATGTGATCAAACAACTGAAATACCAACAATTTTGAGTGCACCCATTGAATTAACTATTGATGCAAAAGAACCAATGTTTAATCATTTTGATATGACCTCTAATCTTGGTGATGATTCTGTGTTGAATGACTTATTGCATGTTTGCTTATTTAAGCATGTTGTAGCATGTAAATTTGATGCAAGTAAGGTTTATTCACCAATGTTGGGATGGTTTAATGATGAACATTGTCAATCTTTTGAAATGAATAAGAGCTTCACTTATATGTGCAAACTGAGTTGCAATATTTTCATGCCTTCTACTTCTTGTGCTAATTTTTTGGCTTTAGATTTTATGAACTATGCAAGTTACTCATCTATTCATGTGTCATATATGCAACAATCAAGGGAAGTAAAAATGGATGACATATACATATACAACATGTACACCTTGTCTCTTTTGTTAGCCACATTTCAGAATAAGCAACGCCGAGGACGGCTTTATTTTCAAGAAGGGGAGGATGATGAGGACATGACTACCTTGGATATGACCAAAAATATTGCATATATGCATATTTGTCAGGTGATTTCTAGTGCAAACTATTCAATAATCTATTTATGTTATCCAGAACAAAAATACTTCACACACTTTTGTGTTTTGTCTAATTGCAGGTGTATGGGACATTTGTACAATCCACATATGAAGATAAGGAAGAAAGAGATGTTTATTTGCTGTCCAAAAAGTTCTCTCACGTCACTTTTGGCCCAAGAGAAGATAGAGTCCAAGTCTCTCATGTTCTGGATTCAGATTCGGACTGCACAGACACACCTGACTCAAAACGCACACAAGTTTTTCATACGGACTCCGAATTGGGTGATTCTTTTTTTGTTGGAAACTAGATTTCGTGCACTTTCCAACCCAATTGGAATCACCTTCAAATTCGTCCGGAGCGTTGAGTTGTGGACGAAACAATCTGATGCTGCAGCAGAATCCGAGTCAAACTACAAGTCCAAAGGTGTTACATCACCTCCACTTGGGCCCATTGGCCTTGTACGACCTAGATTTAGTTTTAGGCTGCCTTGGGACGTCGTCCCACCTCCTTGGCCGCCACCCCTTGCTCCTATATAAGTAGATCCATCTAGTAGCTTTTCCTTGGGATTTGTTTAGTTAAAAGTTAGCCATTGCAACTTCGTGTACTTCGTTTGTGTCCAACGACCAGACCAAGACCGCTTCCGGATCCCCACCATTATCAATACTTCATATATATTTGCAATATTCAGATTGCTTTATCATATTCTTGCTCGTTCTTCGATTGCTTGCAGGAATAGACCTTCGTGGTCAGGCTGACCGTGCTTCCGGCATCGTCAGTAACCTCAGGAGATTGGTTTAGCGATTGCTAAGGCGCAACGTCGTGCACGTTTGTAGTCGGATCGTCAAAGTCGTCTCCACCAAATCGATAGTTATCATCTCATCGAAAGATCGGGACACCCCCGCCTCTATCAAGTGTCAGGACTTCATCACATCCACCATGTGACACATCGCCCCCGAGAGTGGCTACATCATCTGAGTTGATCATAAGAGGTAATGACAAAGGTACTGATCTTCCATCTCTACATGAGAATGATGAATGCCTTGTCAATTTGAATGCACCATCTGATGAGCTACCCACTACTTTGATCACACCACCTATTTTAGAGGACTACGTTGATAATTTGACTTTGCCATGTGATCAAACAACTGAAATACCAACAATTTTGAGTGCACCCATTGAATTAACTATTGATGCAAAAGAACCAATGTTTAATCATTTTGATATGACCTCTAATCTTGGTGATGATTCTGTGTTGAATGACTTATTGCATGTTTGCTTATTTAAGCATTTTGTAGCATGTAAATTTGATGCAAGTAAGGTTTATTCACCAATGTTGGGATGGTTTAATGATGAACATTGTCAATCTTTTGAAATGAATAAGAGCTTCACTTATATGTGCAAACTGAGTTGCAATATTTTCATGCCTTCTACTTCTTGTGCTAATTTTTTGGCTTTAGATTTTATGAACTATGCAAGTTACTCATCTATTCATGTGTCATATATGCAAAAATCAAGGGAAGTAAAAATGGATGACATATACATATACAACATGTACACCTTGTCTCTTTTGTTAGCCACATTTCAGATTAAGCAACGCCGAGGACGGCTTTATTTTCAAGAAGGGGAGGATGATGAGGACATGACTACCTTGGATATGACCAAAAATATTGCATATATGCATATTTGTCAGGTGATTTCTAGTACAAACTATTCAATAATCTATTTATGTTATCCAGAACAAAAATACTTCAAACACTTTTGTGTTTTGTCTAATTGCAGGTGTATGGGACATTTGTACAATCCACATATGAAGATAAGGAAGAAAGAGAAGTTTATTTGCTGTCCAAAAAGTTCTCTCACGTCACTTTTGGCCCAAGAGAAGATAGAGTCCAAGTCTCTCACGTTCTGGATTCAGATTTGGACTGCACAGACATACCTGACTCAAAACGCACACAAGTTTTTCATACGGACTCCGAATTGGGTGATTCTTTTTTTGTTGGAAACTAGATTTCGTGCACTTTCCAACCCAATTGGAATCACCTTAAAATTCGTCCGGAGTGTTGAGTTGTGTACAAAACAATCTGATGCTGCAGCAGAATCCGAGTCAAACTACAAGTCCAAAGGTGTTACATCACCTCCACTTGGGCCCATTGGCCTTGTACGACCTAGATTTAGTTTTAGGCTGCCTTGGGACGTCCTCCCACCTCCTTGGCCGCCACCCCTTGCTCCTATATAAGTAGATCCATCTAGTAGCTTTTCCTTGGGATTTGTTTAGTTAAAAGTTAGCCATTGCAACTTCGTGTGCTTCGTTTGTGTCCAACGACCAGACCAAGACCACTTTTTGGATCCCCACCATTATCAATACTTCATACATATTCGCGATATTCAGATTGCTTTTATCATATTCTTGCTTGTTCTTCGATTGCTTGCAGGAATAGACCTTCGTGGTCAGGTTGATCGTGCTCCGGCGTGGTCAATAACCTCTCGGAGTTGGTTTAGCGATTGCTAAGGCACAACGTCGTTGCACGTTTGTAGTCGGATCGTCAAAGTCGTCTCCACCAAATCGATAGTTATCATCTCATCGAAAGATCGGGACACCCCGCCTCTACCAAGTGGTATCAGTTTTCAGGTTGCTCGGTGAGAATTTCCAGTTTTTCCTAGATTAGATTTATTTTCTTACCTATTGTCCAAGAAAAAGCCACAAAACAAAAGTTAGATCTATTCATCCTTTGTCCTAGCCAGACTGAGCCTTTGCAATTTTCTTTTCATTGTTTGCATTATTGAATTATCGGTTGCATCGTCGTGTCGAGTTGCTGGTCTTAGTGTCTAGTTCCTTTAGAGTTTCGAGTTCTGTTCACATTAGTCACGCAGCCGCTGCATCATTATCCCACCCGCTGTCCACCATCCCATCCACCAATTTCCACCACGTGCTACGCACTGTTTATTGTCATAATCATAGTTGAGGTCACTCACATCTTCGCCAGATCGAATCTGCATCTTATCTAGTTTGTCTTAGAAAGAGGGAGAAAAAGAAGATAAAGAAAAAAAAAGAGAAAAAAGGAAAGAAAAAAAAAGAAAAAGAGGGATACCATCAAATTCGTACGAAATTGGGAGATGAATGGAAAACAGCATTTAAAACTAAGTTTGGATTATATGAGTGGTTAGTCATGCCTTTTTGGTTAACTAATGCACCTAGTACTTTCATGAGGTTAATGAACAAAGTTTTACGTGCTTTCATTGGACGATTTGTGGTAGTTTACTTTGATGACATATTGATTTATAGCAAATCTTTGGAGGAACGTTTGGAACATTTATGTGTTGTTTTTATTGCTCTCCGTGATGCACGTTTGTTTGGTAACCTTGGAAAGTGCACCTTTTGCACCGACCGAGTATCTTTTCTTGGCTATGTTGTTACTCCATAGGGAATTGAAGTTGATAAAGCCAAGATTGAAGCTACTGAGAGTTGGCCGCAGCCCAAAACGGTCACACAAGTGAGGAGTTTCCTTGGCCTCGTTGGATTCTATAGGCGTTTTGTGAGAGATTTCAGCACCATTGCTGCACCTCTCAATGAGCTTACAAAGAAGAATGTGCCTTTTGTTTGGGGTACCGCACAGGAAGAAGCCTTCACGGTATTGAAAGATAAATTGGCACATGCTCCTTTACTCCAACTTCCTGATTTTAATAAGACTTTTGAGCTTGAATGTGATGCTAGTGGAATTGGATTAGGAGGTGTGTTATTACAAGATGGCAAACCTGTTGCATACTTTTCTGAAAAATTGAGTGGGCCTAGTCTGAACGATTCTACTTATGATAAAGAATTATATGATCTTGTTCGGACCTTAGAAACATGGCAACATTATTTATGGCCCAAGGAATTTGTTATACATTCTGATCATGAATATTTGAAACACATTAAAAGTCAAGCAAAACTGAACCGTAGACATGCTAAATGGGTTGAATTCATTGAGACTTTCCCTTATGTCATTTAACACAAGAAGGGTAAAGAAAATGTTATTTTTGATGCATTGTCTCATCGTTATCCTATGCTTTCACAACTTGACTTTAAAATATTTGGTTTGGAGACCATCAAAGATCAATATGTGCATGATGCTGAACTTAAAGATGTATTGCAGAATTGTAAGGAAGAGAGAAATTGGAACAAGTTCATTCTTAACGATGGATTTGTGTTTCGTGCTAACAAGCTATGCATTCCAGCTAGCTCCGTTCGTCTTTTGTTGTTGCAGGAGGCGCATGGAGGAGGATTAATGGGACACTTTGGCGTCAAGAAGACGGAGGATATACTTGCTACAAATTTCTTTTGGCCAAAGATGAGACGGGATGTTGAGCGTTTTGTTGCTCGCTGCACTACATGTCAAAAAGATAAGTCGCGACTCAATCCTCATGGTTTATATATGCCTTTGCCTGTACCTAGTGTTCCTTGGGAGGATATATCTATGGACTTTGTTTTAGGTTTACCTCGAACAAAGAAGGGGAGGGATAGCATATTTGTTGTCGTGGATAGGTTCTCGAAAATGGTACACTTTATACCATGTCATAAAAGTGATGATGCTGTTAATGTTGCCGATTTGTTCTTTCGTGAAATTATTCGCTTGCATGGTGTGCCAAATACTATTGTTTCAGATCGTGGTACTAAATTTCTTAGCCACTTTTGGAGATGTTTATGGGCTAAGTTGGGGACTAAACTGCTATTTAGTACTACTTGTCACCCCCAAACTGATGGACAAACTGAAGTAGTCAATAGAACATTGTCTACTATGCTTAGGGCTGTTTTGAAGAATAATAAGAAAATGTGGGAAGAATGCTTGCCTCATATTGAATTTGCTTATAATCGTTCATTGCATTCTACTACTAAGATGTGCCCTTTTGAAATTGTGTATGGTTTCCTACCTCGTGCACCTATTGATTTGTTGCCTCTTCCATCTTCAGAGAAGGTTAATTTTGATGCTAAAGAACGTTCTGAATTGATTTTAAAAATGCATGAGTTAACTAAGGAAAACATTGAGCGTATGAATGCTAAATATAAACTTGCTGGATATAAGGGTAGAAAACATGTTGTGTTTGCGCCTGGAGATCTTGTTTGGTTACATTTGCGTAAAGATGGATTTCCTAATCTGCACAAATCAAAGCTAATGCCACGTGCTGATGGTCCTTTTAAGGTGTTAGAGAAAATAAATGATAATGCATATAAACTTGAGCTACCTGTAGATTTTGGGGTTAGTCCCACTTTTAACATTGCAGATTTGAAGCCTTATTTGGGTGAGGAAGATGCGCTTCCGTCGAGAATGACTTCATTTCAAGAAGGGGAGGATGATGAGGACATCAATACCATTGTTACACCCACAGCCCCTACTGTTACATATACTGGACCAATTACTAGAGCTCGCGCACGCGAATTAAATTACCAGGTACTTTCGTTTCTTGGTAATGATTCTAATGTTCATGAGATTATGATGCTGCCTAAATTGGATACATTTGTTTTGCTTACAAATGAAGGGCCTAGCTTGGAGAAGGATGAACATTGGAACAAGAACACGCATGGAGTTGATGGCATGCGCAAGGGGATCAAGAACAGAGTTACAAGTGATGATTTCAGGAGTGCATGAAGCCTTGGACGAAATATACAAGATGCCACTTCATAATATTCGTCCATAGGCTATTCTAGGTGCTGCGTCACCTTATTAATGGGCCAGGCCCATGTAATTTCGAAATACTTAAGTATAGGCTATTTTTAGAGTCCGTATGTGTGGGGAAACAAGAGTTAGGGTTGGTTTCGGACCCCACCCTCAAGGGCCACGAAATTCCCCCCTCTTCCTCCATATATACAGCCCTTAGGGCGTCGTTTAGACTTTGGGTTTTGTTTAGATTAAAAGTTCGCCATAGCTGCAACTTCGCGTACTTCATTTGTGTCCAACGACCAGACCAAGACGTCACAGAACCCCACCTTGATCAATAAAGCTTTCATCCTATATTCGCAATATCCCGATTGCAATCTCAGTTTCTTGCTTGTTCTTTGTTTGCTCGTAGGAAACAGACCCTCATGGTCAGGTTGATCGTGCTCCGGCGTGGTCAATAACCCTCGGAAGTTGGTTTAGCGATTGCTAAGGCGCGACGTCTCGCACGTTCGTAGTCGGGTCGTCAAGGTCGACTCCCACAGAAAACAATAGCCACCATCTCATCGAAACATCGGGGCAGCTTAGCCCCTATCAGATGATGACCTTGATGGATTGTCCATTGATGCCGGCCTTGGAGTGGAATATGTTGCATCTTTGGTCTTCTTCGTGGTGATGTTGGAGGGTCAAGACTTTGGACACAACAAGTAAGGGACTTGAGTCTTCATCGAAAAAGACTTGTTCTTCTTCATTGTTCACTTGGCACTGCATGGAGACTTGCTCAAGGGCTTCCACTTCTTCTTCACTCATGGAGTCATAAGTGCCATCATCATTGAAGATCTTGGTGCGCTTGTTGGTGCACTCGTAGGACTTGTGGCCTCGGCCGCCGCAAGTGAAACACTTGAAGGAACTCATCTTGACGGTCTCATTGGTTGGGGTTGAGGATGATGAAGCTGTCGGCTTGAAGTTGCTCGTAGTAGGATTGCTTGTAGTTGGCGAAGCTTTCTTGGAAGTCGACTTGTCGAAGTTGATTGAAGAAGGCTTTGTAGTCGGTGTTGGAGTCATAGAAGCTTGGTTGGTGGTGAAGCAGTAGGACTTGTGATGAGGACATCAATACAATTGTTACACCCACAGCCCCTGCTGCTATACATACTGGACCAATTACTAGAGCTCGTGCACGCCAACTAAATTATCAGGTACTTTCGTTTCTTGGTAATGATTCTAATGTTCATGAGAATATGATGCTGCCTAAATTGGATACATTTGTTTTGCTTACAAATGAAGGGCCTAGCTTGGAGAAGGATGAACATTGGAGCAAGAACAAGCATGGAGATGATGGCATGCGCAAGGGGAACAAGAACGGAGTTACAAGTGATGATTTCAGGACTTTGAAGCCACCATAATGTGTGCATGAAGCCTTGGACGAAATATACAAGATGCCACTTCATAAATTTCGTCCCGAGGCTATTTTAGGTGCTGCGTCACCTTATTATTGGGCCAGGCCCATGTAATTTCGAAATACATAAGTATAGGCTATTTTTAGAGTCCGTATGTGTGGGGAAACAAGAGATAGGGTTGATTTCGGACCCCTCCACCAAGGGCCACGAAATTCCCCCCTCTTCCTCCATATATACAGCCCTTAGGGCATCTTTTAGACTTTGGGTTTTGTTTAGATTAAAAGTTCGCCATAGCTGCAACTTCGCGTACTTCGTTTGTGTTCAACGACCAGACAAAGGCGTCACAGAACCCCACCTTGATCAATAAAGCTTTCATCTTATATTCGCAATATCCAGATTGCAATCTTAGTTTCTTGCTTGTTCTTCGTTTGCTCGCAGGAAACAGACCCTCGTGGTCAGGTTGATCGTGCTCCGGCGTGGTCAATAACCTCTCGGAGTTGGTTTAGCGATTGCTAAGGCGCGACGTCCTCGCACGTTCGTAGTCGGATCGTCAAAGTCGACTTCCACCAAAGCGAAATCCACCATCTCATTGAAAGACGGGACACCTTTGCCTCTATCAAGTGGTATCAGATTTCCAGGTTGCTCGGTGAGATTTTACAGTTTTTCGTAGTTTAGATCGAGTCTGTTCTTCATACCTATAGTCCACGAAAAAGCCAAAAAAAATTAGGGTTAGTTCATCCCATCCGAACCAATCTGAGCCTTGCATAATCTTTTCTGTATTTGCTTTGTTGAATCTGCGGTTGCATCGTCGTGTTCAGTTGCTGGTCTTAGCGTCTAGTCTTTTGGAGTTTCGAGTTCTGTTCACAAGTTGTCACGCCGTCGCCGCACCATCATCATCGCCCCTGCCATCTACCACCACCGCTCCGAATCCGTATCCATATACCACCACCAATCCGTGTCCATATACCACCACCGATCCATATCCATATACTACCACCGCTACCACCACCGCTGCCATATACCACCACCATATATCCACCACCAATCCGAGTTCCTTGCTTATTAGGTTTGTTTTCGGGATCCATCTAGATTCCGATTCGTGTTTCCTTGCCGGAGTAGGTTTCGGAAAAAAAAAGTCGGGTAGCCACGCTCCGTTTAGGCCCAAAAATTTTCGAAAACGCATTTTTCGAAAAATTTTCTGGCTATCCTATTTTTAGGTGTTTCTGAGTGTTTTGAGACAGGTGCCATTATAGGAAGTTTTTTTTGACCCGTTTCCAGTTTTTGGGTCCGGGCAGTCGAAAAAAAAAAAATTTGGTCGAAAAATTTCGTGCCCATCCTGTCAGTTTGAGCTAGGAAGAGTTTTGAGACACTCGCCATTATAGTGATTTTTCGCAAAAAAAAGCAGCGCAAAAAAAGAAAGAGCGCAAAAAAAAAGAGCGCAAAAAAAAAGAGCGAAAAAAAAAATTCAGAGTGTGCTTTTCCCTTGTTTACATGCCGCGCCGTGATTTTGTTGGTGTTCTAGGCTCGCGTCTCTAGCACAGTCTAGCCTAGGACCAGCACAGTACCGTCGTTGAGCGTTTATTCAACTTTGCATCTCTGAATTGATTATTGCTGACCCTTTTTGCTACCATAGTATAAGCCTTCCCAGCTCCACATACATCTACGTCGTGCGTTTGACTCTCCCTGGTAATCGCTCTATCCAAGCTTTGAGAGTTTTGACTACAACGGTTGCCGATCACCGCCTGTTGCTGGGTAAGAACTGGTAAGAATTTGAGTTTTGCTTGACGGATTTGTGACACCCACCACCACCACTTGTTCGTAGTCTGTAGGATCATATTCTTGTGTGTTTCTATTGCTGCTAACCATGCCAGGATCACAAGCCGACGAGATTGACTCGGAGAATTTATCGAACAAGGAGCTTCATGATAAGTTTCAGCAAATGATGACTGAACAGGTGCAAGATGTGCTGAACAATTTTGAAGAGGCCATGGAGAAGATCACTGGCCTTGAGAAGACGTTCGAAACAAAGCTCGATAACAGATTTAATGAATTGCTCGCGCGTCTTCCACCACCACCACCCGCTGCACCTAACGCACCTCTCCAACAACAACAACAACGTCTACCTCCACGTCGCGAAATAGACCTTCGCCGAGCGAGCCGTGTTCCTCTTGCGTTTGGCCAAACTGTTGGTGCTGCTGTTGATACTTCTATGGCTCCTGCTACTGCTGTTGCTCGTACCCAGGAGGATGATGAGTATGCGGGCGATTATGAGGATGAGGTTGATCAAAATCAGATCTACGAGCAGCCACCAGCACCACCACCAGCAGGTCGACCTCAGGTATATATTCGTAATGGTAGGCCTGCACCACCACCTCAGGTACGAGATGATGTCCATATTCCTAAACTGAAATTGAATATTCCACCATTTGAGGGTAGATATGTTCCTGATATATATCTTACTTGGGAGTTAGAAACTGAACAACGATTTACAGGTTTACAATATCCTGAGGAGAGATGAGTTGCTGCTGCTGTTTGTGCTTTCACTAGTTTTGCATGTGTATGGTGGTCTGAACATTGTAGATTATATCCTATTCCAACTAGTTGGGCTGCTTTGAAAACTGCTATGCGTACGCGTTGGGTTCCACCATATTATCAACGTGAATTGCTTCAAAAATTACAGCGCTTAAGACAAGGAAAAAATTCTGTAGAAGAATATTATCAGGAATTACAAACTGGCATGATTAGATGTGGTATTGTTGAGGAGAATGAAGCTATGCTTGCACGTTTTCTGGGTGGATTAAATAGAGAGATTCAGACCATTCTAGACTATAAGGAGTATACTAATATCACTCGTTTATTCCATCTTGCTTGTAAAGCTGAACGTGAAGTGCAGGATCGACAAGCATTGGGGCGAACTAACTTTTCTGCAGGCCGACCTTCATCATGGACACCACGTGCATCTTCTACTTCAACTGCACCAGCACCTCCATCCGGTGCCACCTCCAGCCGTGATACAAGAAAACAGGCACAACCACCATTATCTGCCAAGAGCGCACCTGCGGGGCCTGCACAGCGTTCTTCTTCTTCCATGGCATCAGCAGGGCACACAAGTGATATTATTTGTCGTCGTTGTAAGGGAGGAGGTCATTATGCGAGGAAATGCAAATCTCCGCGTGTGATGATTGCTACCGCGGATGGTGGATATGAGTCCGCTAGTGACTATGATGAGGAGACATTGGCTCTTATTACACGTGAAGAACATGGTGGAGATGATTCTGATCATGAGACGCAATACATGGCTCCTGAAGACGCTGACAGGTATGAATGTTTAGTTGCTCAACGTGTTTTGAGTGTGCAGGTCACACAAGCTGAGCAAAATCAGAGGCACAATTTGTTCCATACCAAGGGAGTTGTGAAGGAACGTTCTGTGCGCGTCATAATAGACGGAGGGAGCTGCAACAACTTGGCTAGCATGGAGATGGTGGAGAAGCTTTCTCTCACCACAAGACCACATCCACATCCTTACTACATCCAATGGTTCAACAACAGCGGCAAGGTTAAGGTAACACGTACTGTTCGTGTGCATTTTAGTATCTCTACATATGCTGATTATGTTGATTGTGATGTGGTACCTATGCAAGCATGTTCCTTATTACTTGGTAGACCTTGGCAATTTGATAAAAATTCTGTACACCATGGTAGAAACAATCATTATACTCTTGTTCATAAGGATAAAAATATTACTTTGCTTCCTATGACTCCTGATTCCATTTTGAAAGATGATATTAATAGAGCTAATAAAGCAAAACAGGAGACGAATAAGAGTGAAAATCAGATTGTGGCAAAAGAATTTGAGCAACAAATGAAGCCTAATAATAAACCATCTAGTGTTGCTTCTGAAATTAAATTGAAAAGTGCATGTTTATTTGCCACCAAATCTGATATTGATGAGCTAGATTTCAGCAAATCTGTTTGCTATGCTTTTGTGTGCAAAGAGGCATTATTTTCATTCGAGGACGTGCCTTCCTCTTTGCCTCCTGCTGTCACTAACATTTTGCAGGAGTTCGCTGACGTCTTTCCACAAGACGTGCCACCGGGATTACCGCCTATTCGAGGGATTGAGCATCAGATTGACTTAATTCCCGGTGCTTCACTGCAAAACCGTGCACCATATCGTACCAATCCAGAGGAGACGAAGGAGATTATGCGCCAAGTACAAGAGCTTCTCGACAAAGGTTATATACGCGAATCCCTTAGTCCTTGTGCTGTTCCTATTATTCTAGTGCCGAAAAAGGATGGTACATCACGTATGTGTGTTGATTGTAGAGGCATTAATAATATTACTATTCGTTATCGTCATCCTATTCCTAGGCTAGATGATATGCTTGATGAATTGAGTGGCTCTACAATATTCTCCAAAGTTGATTTACGTAGTGGATACCATCAAATTCGTATGAAATTGGGAGATGAATGGAAAACAACATTCAAAACTAAGTTTGGATTATATGAGTGGTTAGTCATGCCTTTTGGGTTAACTAATGCACCTAGTACTTTCATGAGATTAATGAACGAAGTTTTACGTGCTTTCATTGGACGATTTGTGGTAGTTTACTTTGATGACATATTGATTTATAGCAGATCTTTGGAAGAACATTTGGAACATTTACGTGCTGTTTTTATTGCTCTACGTGATGCACGTTTGTTTGGTAACCTTGGGAAGTGCACCTTTTGCACCGACCGAGTATCTTTTCTTGGCTATGTTGTTACTCCACAGGGAATTGAAGTTGATAAAGCCAAGATTGAAGCTATTGAGAGTTGGCCGCAGCCCAAAACGGTCACACAAGTGATAGAGGCAAAGGTGTCCCGTCTTTCGATGAGATGGTGGATTTCGCTTTGGTGGAAGTCGACTTTGACGATCCGACTACGAACGTGCGAGGACGTCGCGCCTTAGCAATCGCTAAACCAACTCCGAGAGGTTATTGACCACGCCGGAGCACGATCAACCTGACCACGAGGGTCTGTTTCCTGCGAGCAAACGAAGAACAAGCAAGAAACTAAGATTGCAATCTGGATATTGCGAATATAAGATGAAAGCTTTATTGATCAAGGTGGGGTTCTGTGACGCCTTTGTCTGGTCGTTGAACACAAACGAAGTACGCGAAGTTGCAGCTATGGCGAACTTTTAATCTAAACAAAACCCAAAGTCTAAACGATGCCCTAAGGGCTGTATATATGGAGGAAGAGGGGGGAATTTCGTGGCCCTTGGTGGAGGGGTCCGAAATCAACCCTATCTCTTGTTTCCCCACACATACGGACTCTAAAAATAGCCTATACTTATGTATTTCGAAATTACATGGGCCTGGCCCAATAATAAGGTGACGCAGCACCTAAAATAGCCTCGGGATGAAATTTATGAAGTGGCATCTTGTATATTTCGTCCAAGGCTTCATGCACCCATTATGGTGGCTTCAAAGTCCTGAAATCATCACTTGTAACTCCGTTCTTGTTCCCCTTGCGCATGCCATCATCTGCATGCTTGTTCTTGCTCCAATGTTCATCCTTCTCCAAGCTAGGCCCTTCATTTGTAAGCAAAACAAATGTATCCAATTTAGGCAGCATCATATTCTCATGAACATTAGAATCATTACCAAGAAACGAAAGTACCTGGTAATTTAGTTGGCGTGCACGAGCTCTAGTAATTGGTCCAGTATGTATAGCAGCAGGGGCTGTGGGTGTAACAGTTGTATTGATGTCCTCATCACTAGTTTTGCATGTGTATGGTGGTCTGAACATTGTAGATTATATCCTATTCCAACTACTTGGGATGCTTTGAAAACTGCTATGCGTACGCGTTGGGTTCCACCATATTATCAACGTGAATTGCTTCAAAAATTGCAGCGTTTAAGACAAGGAAAAAATTCTGTAGAAGAATATTATCAGGAATTACAAACTGGCATGATTAGATGTGGTATTGTTGAGGAGAATGAAGCTATGCTTGCACGTTTTCTGGGTGGATTAAATAGAGAGATTCAGACCATTCTAGACTATAAGGAGTATACTAATATCACTCGTTTATTCCATCTTGCTTGTAAAGCTGAACGTGAAGTGCAGGATCGACAAGCATTGGGGCGAACTAACTTTTCTGCAGGCCGACCTTCATCATGGACACCACGTGCATCTTCTACTTCAACTGCACCAGCACCTCCATCCGGTGCCACCTCCAGCCGTGATATAAGAAAACAGGCACAACCACCATTATCTGCCAAGAGCGCACCTGCGGGGCCTGCACAGCGTTCTTCTTCTTCCATGGCATCAACAGGGCACACAAGTGATATTATTTGTCGTCGTTGTAAGGGAGGAGGTCATTATGCGAGGGAATGCAAATCTCCGCGTGTGATGATTGCTACCGCGGATGGTGGATATGAGTCCGCTAGTGACTATGATGAGGAGACATTGGCTCTTATTACACGTGAAGAACATGGTGGAGATGATTCTGATCATGAGACGCAATACATGGCTCCTGAAGACGCTGACAGGTATGAATGTTTAGTTGCTCAACGTGTTTTGAGTGTGCAGGTCACACAAGCTGAGCAAAATCAGAGGCACAATTTGTTCCATACCAAGGGAGTTGTGAAGGAACGTTCTGTGCGCGTCATAATAGACGAAGGGAGCTGCAACAACTTGGCTAGCATGGAGGTGGTGGAGAAGCTTTCTCTCACCACAAGACCACATCCACATCCTTACTACATCCAATGGTTCAACAACAGCGGCAAGGTTAAGGTAACACGTACTGTTCATGTGCATTTTAGTATCTCTACATATGCTGATTATGTTGATTGTGATGTGGTACCTATGCAAGCATGTTCCTTATTACTTGGTAGACCATGGCAATTTGATAAAAATTCTGTACACCATGGTAGAAACAATCACTATACTCTTGTTCATAAGGATAAAAATATTACTTTGCTTCCTATGACTCCTGATTCCATTTTGAAAGATGATATTAATAGAGCTAATAAAGCAAAACAGGAGACGAATAAGAGTGAAAATCAGATTGTGGCAAAAGAATTTGAGCAACAAATGAAGCCTAATAATAAACCATCTAGTGTTGCTTCTGAAATTAAATTGAAAAGTGCATGTTTATTTGCCACCAAATCTGATATTGATGAGCTAGATTTCAGCAAATCTGTTTGCTATGCTTTTGTGTGCAAAGAGGCATTATTTTCATTCGAGGACGTGCCTTCCTCTTTGCCTCCTGCTGTCACTAACATTTTGCAGGAGTTCGCTGACGTCTTTCCACAAGAAGTGCCACCGGGATTACCGCCTATTCGAGGGATTGAGCATCAGATTGACTTAATTCCCGGTGCTTCACTTCCAAACCGTGCACCATACCGTACCAATCCAGAGGAGACGAAGGAGATTATGCGCCAAGTACAAGAGCTTCTCGACAAAGGTTATATACGCGAATCCCTTAGTCCTTGTGCTGTTCCTATTATTCTAGTGCCGAAAAAGGATGGTACATCACGTATGTGTGTTGATTGTAGAGGCATTAATAATATTACTATTCGTTATCGTCATCCTATTCCTAGGCTAGATGATATGCTTGATGAATTGAGTGGCTCTACAATATTCTCCAAAGTTGATTTGCGTAGTGGCTACCATCAAATTCGTATGAAATTGGGAGATGAATGGAAAACAGCATTTAAAACTAAGTTTGGATTATATGAGTGGTTAGTCATGCCTTTTGGGTTAACTAATGCACCTAGTACTTTCATGAGATTAATGAACGAAGTTTTACGTGCTTTCATTGGACGATTTGTGGTAGTTTACTTTGATGACATACTGATTTATAGCAGATCATTGGAAGAACATTTGGAACATTTACGTGCTGTTTTTATTGCTCTACGTGATGCAGGTTTGTTTGGTAACCTTGGGAAGTGCACCTTTTGCACCGAC
The DNA here is from genome assembly GCF_018294505.1 of Triticum aestivum. Lineage (NCBI taxonomy): Eukaryota > Viridiplantae > Streptophyta > Magnoliopsida > Poales > Poaceae > Triticum > Triticum aestivum. The sequence continues at coordinate 251,644,746 of NC_057806.1, read as the reverse complement.
CGAGTATCTTTTCTTGGCTATGTTGTTACTCCACAGGGAATTGAAGTTGATAAAGCCAAGATTGAAGCTATTGAGAGTTGGCCGCAGCCCAAAACGGTCACACAAGTGAGGAGTTTTCTTGGCCTCGCTGGATTCTATAGGCGTTTTGTGAGAGATTTCAGCACCATTGCTGCACCTCTCAATGAGCTTACAAAGAAAGATGTGCTTTTTCTTTGGGGTACTGCACAGGAAGAAGCCTTCACGGTATTGAAAGATAAGTTGACACATGCTCCTTTACTCCAACTTCCTGATTTTAATAAGACTTTTGAGCTTGAATGTGATGCTAGTGGAATTGGATTAGGAGGTGTGTTATTACAAGATGGCAAACCTGTTGCATACTTTTCTGAAAAATTGAGTGGGCCTAGTCTGAATTATTCTACTTATGATAAAGAATTATATGCTCTTGTTCGGACTTTAGAAACATGGCAACATTATTTATGGCCCAAAGAATTTGTTATACATTCTGATCATGAATCTTTGAAACATATTAAAAGTCAAGCTAAACTGAATCGTAGACATGCTAAATGGGTTGAATTCATTGAGACTTTCCCTTATGTCATTAAACACAAGAAGGGAAAAGCAAATGTTATTGCTGATGCATTGTCTCGTCGCTATACTATGCTTTCAAAACTTGACTTCAAAATATTTGGTTTGGAGACCATCAAAGATCAATATGTGCATGATGCTGATTTTAAAGATGTAATGCAGAATTGTAAAGAAGGAAGAATGTGGAACAAGTTTGTTGTTAACGATGGATTTGTGTTTCGTGCTAACAAGCTATGCATTCCAGCTAGCTCCGTTCGTCTTTTGTTGTTGCAGGAGGCGCATGGAGGAGGATTAATGGGACACTTTGGCGTGAAGAAGATGGAGGACGTACTTGCTACACATTTCTTTTGGCCAAAGATGAGACGGGATGTTGAGCGTTTTATTGCTCGCTGCACTACATGTCAAAAAGCTAAGTCACGGCTCAATCCTCATGGTTTATATATGCCTTTGCCTGTACCTACTGTTCCTTGGGAGGATATATCTATGGACTTTGTTTTAGGTTTACCTCGAACAAAGAAGGGGAAGGATAGCATATTTGTTGTCGTGGATAGATTCTCGAAAATGGCACACTTTATACCATGTCATAAAAGTGATGATGCTGTTAATGTTGCTGATTTGTTCTTTCGTGAAATTATTCGCTTGCATGGTGTGCCAAATACTATTGTTTCTGATCGTGATACTAAATTTCTTAGCCACTTTTGGAGATGTTTATGGGCTAAGTTGGGGACTAAACTGCTTTTTAGTACTACTTGTCACCCCCAAACTGATGGACAAACTGAAGTAGTCAATAGAACGTTGTCTACTATGCTTAGGGCTGTTTTGAAGAATAATAAGAAAATGTGGGAGGAATGCTTGCCTCATATTGAATTTGCTTATAATCGTTCATTGCATTCTACTACTAAGATGTGCCCTTTTGAAGTTGTGTATGGTTTCCTACCTCGTGCACCTATTGATTTGTTGCCTCTTCCATCTTCGGAGAAGGTTAATTTTGATGCTAAACAACGTGCTGAATTGATTTTAAAAATGCATGAGTTAACTAAGGAAAACATTGAGCGTATGAATGATAAATATAAACTTGCTGGAGATAAGGGTAGAAAACATGTTGTGTTTGCACCTGGAGATCTTGTTTGGTTACATTTGCGTAAGGATAGATTTCCTGATTTGCGCAAATCAAAGTTAATGCCACGTGCTGATGGTCCCTTTAAGGTGTTAGAGAAAATAAATGATAATGCATATAAACTTGAGCTGCCTGCAGATTTTGGGGTTAGTCCCACTTTTAACATTGCAGATTTGAAGCCTTATTTGGGTGAGGAAGATGAACTTCCGTCGATGACGACTTCATTTCAAGAAGGGGAGGATGATGAGGACATCAATACAATTGTTACACCCACAGCCCCTGCTGCTATACATACTGGACCAATTACTAGAGCTCGTGCACGCCAACTAAATTACCAGGTACTTTCGTTTCTTGGTAATGATTCTAATGTTCATGAGAATATGATGCTGCCTAAATTGGATACATTTGTTTTGCTTACAAATGAAGGGCCTAGCTTGGAGAAGGATGAACATTGGAGCAAGAACAAGCATGGAGATGATGGCATGCGCAAGGGAAACAAGAACGGAGTTACAAGTGATGATTTCAGGACTTTGAAGCCACCATAATGGGTGCATGAAGCCTTGGACGAAATATACAAGATGCCACTTCATAAATTTCGTCCCGACGCTATTTTAGGTGCTGCGTCACCTTATTATTGGGTCAGGCCCATGTAATTTCGAAATACATAAGTATAGGCTATTTTTAGAGTCCGTATGTGTGGGGAAACAAGAGATAGGGTTGATTTCGGACCCCTCCACCAAGGGCCACGAAATTCCCCCCTCTTCCTCCATATATACAGCCCTTAGGGCATCGTTTAGACTTTGGGTTTTGTTTAGATTAAAAGTTCGCCATAGCTGCAACTTCGCGTACTTCGTTTGTGTTCAACGACCAGACAAAGGCGTCACAGAACCCCACCTTGATCAATAAAGCTTTCATCTTATATTCGCAATATCCAGATTGCAATCTTAGTTTCTTGCTTGTTCTTCGTTTGCTCGCAGGAAACAGACCCTCGTGGTCAGGTTGATCGTGCTCCGGCGTGGTCAATAACCTCTCGGAGTTGGTTTAGCGATTGCTAAGGCGCGACGTCCTTGCACGTTCGTAGTCGGATCGTCAAAGTCGACTTCCACCAAAGCGATATCCATCATCTCATCGAAAGACGGGACACCTCCGCCTCTATCACCTTTACTCCAACTTCCTGATTTTAACAAGACTTTTGAGCTTGAATGTGATGCTAGTGGAATTGGATTAGGAGGTGTGTTATTACAAGATGGCAAACCTGTTGCATACTTTTCTGAAAAATTGAGTGGGCCTAGTCTGAATTATTCTACTTATGATAAAGAATTATATGCTCTTGTTCGGACTTTAGAAACATGGCAACATTATTTATGGCCCAAAGAATTTGTTATACATTCTGATCATGAATCTTTGAAACATATTAAAAGTCAAGCTAAACTGAATCGTAGACATGCTAAATGGGTTGAATTCATTGAGACTTTCCCTTATGTCATTAAACACAAGAAGGGAAAAGAAAATGTTATTGCTGATGCATTGTCTCGTCGCTATACTATGCTTTCACAACTTGACTTCAAAATATTTGGTTTGGAGACCATCAAAGATCAATATGTGCATGATGCTGATTTTAAAGATGTAATGCAGAATTGTAAAGAAGGAAGAATGTGGAACAAGTTTGTCGTTAACGATGGATTTGTATTTCGTGCTAACAAGCTATGTATTCCAGCTAGCTCCGTTCGTCTTTTGTTGTTGCAGGAGGCGCATGGAGGAGGATTAATGGGACACTTTGGCGTGAAGAAGATGGAGGACGTACTTGCTACACATTTCTTTTGGCCAAAGATGAGACGGGATGTTGAGCGTTTTATTGCTCGATGCACTACATGTCAAAAAGCTAAGTCACGACTCAATCCTCATGGTTTATATATGCCTTTGCCTGTACCTAGTGTTCCTTGGGAGGATATATCTATGGACTTTGTTTTAGGTTTACCTCGAACAAAGAAGGGGAGGGATAGCATATTTGTTGTCGTGGATAGATTCTCGAAAATGGCACACTTTATACCATGTCATAAAAGCGATGATGCTGTTAATGTTGCTGATTTGTTCTTTCGTGAAATTATTCGCTTGCATGGTGTGCCAAATACTATTGTTTCAGATCGTGATACTAAATTTCTTAGCCACTTTTGGAGATGTTTATGGGCTAAGTTGGGGACTAAACTGCTTTTTAGTACTACTTGTCACCCCCAAACTGATGGACAAACTGAAGTAGTCAATAGAACGTTGTCTACTATGCTTAGGGCTGTTTTGAAGAATAATAAGAAAATGTGGGAGGAATGCTTGCCTCATATTGAATTTGGTTATAATCGTTCATTGCATTCTACTACTAAGATGTGCCCTTTTGAAGTTGTGTATGGTTTCCTACCTCGTGCACCTATTGATTTGTTGCCTCTTCCATCTTCGGAGAAGGTTAATTTTGATGCTAAACAACGTGCTGAATTGATTTTAAAAATGCATGAGTTAACTAAGGAAAACATTGAGCGCATGAATGCTAAATATAAACTTGCTGGAGATAAGGGTAGAAAACATGTTGTGTTTGCACCTGGAGATCTTGTTTGGTTACATTTGCGTAAGGATAGATTTCCTGATTTGCGCAAATCAAAGTTAATGCCACGTGATGATGGTCCCTTTAAGGTGTTAGAGAAAATAAATGATAATGCATATAAACTTGAGCTGCCTGCAGATTTTGGGGTTAGTCCCACTTTTAACATTGCAGATTTGAAGCCTTATTTGGGTGAGGAAGATGAACTTCCGTCGAGGACGACTTCATTTCAAGAAGGGGAGGATGATGAGGACATCAATACAATTGTTACACCCACAGCCCCTGCTGTTATACATACTGGACCAATTACTAGAGCTCGTGCACGCCAACTAAATTATCAGGTACTTCCGTTTCTTGGTAATGATTCTAATGTTCATGAGAATATGATGCTGCCTAAATTGGATACATTTGTTTTGCTTACAAATGAAGGGCCTAGCTTGGAGAAGGATGAACATTGGAGCAAGAACAAGCATGGAGATGATGGCATGCGCAAGGGGAACAAGAACGGAGTTACAAGTGATGATTTCAGGACTTTGAAGCCACCATAATGTGTGCATGAAGCCTTGGACGAAATATACAAGATGCCACTTCATAAATTTCGTCCCGAGACTATTTTAGGTGCTGCGTCACCTTATTATTGGGCCAGGCCCATGTAATTTCGAAATACATAAGTATAGGCTATTTTTAGAGTCCGTATGTGTGGGGAAACAAGAGATAGGGTTGATTTCGGACCCCTCCACCAAGGGCCACGAAATTCCCCCCTCTTCCTCCATATATACAGCCCTTAGGGCATCGTTTAGACTTTGGGTTTTGTTTAGATTAAAAGTTCGCCATAGCTACAACTTCGCGTACTTCGTTTGTGTTCAACGACCAGACAAAGGCGTCACAGAACCCCACCTTGATCAATAAAGCTTTCATCTTATATTCGCAATATCCAGATTGCAATCTTAGTTTCTTGCTTGTTCTTCGTTTGCTCGCAGGAAACAGACCCTCGTGGTCAGGTTGATCGTGCTCCGGCGTGGTCAATAACCTCTCGGAGTTGGTTTAGCGATTGCTAAGGCGCGACGTCCTCGCACGTTCGTAGTCGGATCGTCAAAGTCGACTTCCACCAAAGCGAAATCCACCATCTCATCGAAAGACGGGACACCTTTGCCTCTATCAACTTGGATGAGAACTTGGCATACTTGAAATCATCTTGCACTTGGCGTTCCTCTTTGGTGGCTTGGTGCACTAGCTCAATGAGATTTGAGTATGGTTGGAAGTCGGCGATCTTCTTGATGGGATGGTTGAGGCCATTCAAGAAGCGTGCCATTGTTTGCTCATCATCTTCCGTGACATTGGCTCTTATCATTGCAATCTCCATCTCCTTGTAGTATTCTTCAACGCTCTTGGTTCCTTGCTTGAGTTGTTGGAGTTTCTTCAAGAGATCGCGGTTGTAGTAGGTAGGTACGAAGCGTGCTCTCATGACATCCTTCATTTGCGCCGAAGTAGTGATGGGTGGATCACCTCTTGCCTCTCGTTGCTCAATGACTTGTTCCCACCAAATAAGGACATAGTCTTGGAACTCAAGGGATGCCATCGCGATCTTCTTCTCTTCTTCATAATTGTGCAAACGGAAGATCTTGTCAACTTTCAATGCCCATGAAAGGTACTCTTCGGGATCGTTGCTTCCGTTGAACTTAGGCATGGTGAACTTGAGCTTGCCGTATCGTTGCTCTTCATTGTGTTGGGGTCGGGGATGATGACGCACATGTTGTAGATGATTGTTCAACTCGTGGTGCTCTTGACGCGGAGGGTTGTCAACCTCATGTTGCTCTTGTCATGGAGGATTTCCATTGTCTTCATGCTCTCGATGAACTTGATGGTGTTGGCAAGCTTGTGGGGGAGCTTCGCGAGCTCGAGGAGGAACTTGACGATGCACGCGAGCTTGAAATCTTTGTTCTTGAATTTCCTCGCGAAGTGCTTCCTCTTGTTCACAGGCTTGACGGCCTCGGTTGGCAACGGCTCGACTTGAATCGCGTAGAGCTTGTTGTGCCGCAAATGCTTGAGCGTCACGGAGTTGTTGTTCTTGACGTTGTGCCTTGGCATCTTGTGCATTTTGGTGTAGACGCGCGCGTTCTTCCTCTTTATGTTGGCGTTGTCGTTGCCGTTCTCGTGCTAGCGCAAAGGCTTCTTGGGTTTGACGTCGTCGATGCTCTTGCGAGTCGGTGTCGCGTAGAGGATTGAGGTTTGCGTGATGCTCGTTGCGTGTAGCACGTCGAAGAGGGTTCGAAGACGGTGTACTTGAGCCGGAGAGGGTGAAGTCGGAGTGGCGGCTTGAACGGCTCCTTCTTGAAGTGGAAGACGAGCGGTCGAGCAACAAAGCACGAATTTCGTCCATCCTTGCGTCATTCTCTTGCTTGTGATCGTCGAGCTTGTGGTCGAAGTAGTCCCTTGTACGCTGCTCGGAAAGTCGCAAGTCGGTGGCAAGGTTGTCGATGCGTTCACTCATAGCTTGTTGCTCTTGATGCAAAGCATGTTGTGCACTAAAGAGATGACTCTTGGTGACGAAGGAGTTCATGTCGTCGTCTTGCTCCGTGAAGAGTGGGTTGGTAGAAGTACTTGGCCTATCCATCATTCCAAGACAAAAGTGAGTGGTAGAAAGAGAAGAACGAGTACCAAATGTACCTTGACCGAAGTTGAAAGTGGATCAAGGATTACTCCAATGTAGGACAAGGAAATATGACACTTGGTACAAGCTCTTGTCGGTTTCTCACACCTACACAAGTAAAAGCTTTAGGTGGAGCTTGGTTAGGATGGTGGCACAAAAATTTGATGCAATTGTAAGTGAGCTTCAATAATGTTGGAAAAGATTCGCAAGATGCAATGTAACAAGTAGACCAAGCATATAAGGTACACGGAAACACACACGCAAAAAGATAAGTGGGGTTGTGCAACCAAGGGTGAGACAAAATGTGGAATCCACAAAAATGCTCTTGTTTCACAACACTAGAGAGACGCTAGCACGATTGCACAATAGGAGGATACAAGAACTTGTGCACAACCTACTTAGCAAAAATGCAACGACTTCTATCCCAAATATGTTCTATGCAAGGTGTTGCTATGATATGATCCAAGATGATCGAGTATGACAATCTTAATGTTGTAAGATGCTATGGTTCTTGCATAAAAGCTCTTTGCTTGTCTTTCCTTTTTGCTTTAAAGCTTGTTTGGCTCTTTGATGTTTGAGCTCTTTTCTCATACAATGCTTGACGAACCAAGATAGCGATTGTGTATGCGGAAATAACTTTGTGATACAAGGGATGATACCAATATATGCAACAATGATGTATGTATGCGATGGGAGGTATGATCACTAATGTGCACAAGTCTCTTTGCCGGCAATACTCAAAGGCTAGTCTCGATGGGTAAGCAACGCAAAGGAGTGAGGCTATGAAGGCTATCAATGTAATGGCAAGAGTGATATGTCCAATACCAAGATGAGGTTACCGTTCTTGCTTACAGTTGAAGGTTTCAAAAGGATGAGATTGTGGTCGGTGTTGTAGTGCACGGTGTTCAGTACGTTGGCGAAGATGCCGCTGCACTGTGGGCGGAGTTGTCGAAGTAGCGGAAATCGTCGAAGAGGTGCGAAATTTCTGTCTAAGCCGGAAGGTCCGGGGTCCGGAGGTTCCGGTGCGGCCGGAAGGTCCGGTGGCCGAAAGGTCCGGGCGGGACCGGAAGGTCCGGGGGTCGCGAAACTGGCAAGAACAGAGAAGTGGGGATCGTGGACTTGGGCGGAAAAACTTGAGGAAAAACCCAAATCCGCAGGGGAAAAGCTAGGAAATTGGATGAAAAGAAGGGTGGGGAGGCTAGATCTACGAGCCACAGACAAAATTCACGGATCAAATCCAACAAAACTTCAACACACCAACAAATCACAAAAAAAATTGGGGCTATTTTTGGTGGGGATTTTCGGATTTGGACGAAAAACAACAAAATTAGCTAGAAACACAACGGGGAGGCTCCGAAATCGTGATCAACGTGGCTCATGATACCAAGATGATGTAGGGTAGAACCCTAATCGCCCGATCTTTCACGAAAAGGAGCGGATCCCGCGAAGAACACGAGGAACACGAGGGGAAAACAAGGGAAATCACGAGAGAATCACTCAAGCAACAAGAAATAGACACACATGTGCTAGATCCTCGAGTACATAAAGTAAGATACACGATCCACCATCAACTAGGGACGATACACGGTAACCGGTCTTCTCCACGAGGAGGTCTTGATGTTCTTCCCTAAAGAGGGGTCTTGAATCCGCTTGGGGAATCTTCTTCGAGGAGGTGCGATCTCCGAGGAGAAGGTAACCAAGTGGATGAGCAAAGCTCTCAGACAATCATGAGCTAAACATTTGCTAACCCTAAAACGTAGGTAGGAGAAGAGTACTTATAGTCTAGGTGACGAAAGGGTACACGGGCCTCGGCCCAAGCGGCTGTGCGCAGGCAGGGCCGGAAGTTCCGGGGACCAGAGGTTCCGGGGAAGGTCCGGCCTAACCCGAGAGTTGGCGCGGGTGGAGCTGGATTGGCATCCAGGGGCCGGAAGGTCCGGGCTGAACGGAAGTTCCGGGCGCCGGAAGGTCCGGGATGGGTTCCGGGCTAACCCAAGAGTTGGCACGCCTGGGCTGGGCGAAGTCGTCGGAGGCCGGAAGCTCCGGGTCGGCTGGAAGGTTCGGGGGCCGGAAGTTCCGGGCTCTTGCCGAAGTTCCGGGCTGTCCAGAGTGTTGACGCCTATCTCTTCTTCTACAGCCCTCGGCTCCGAGTCTTGAGCGTTGTACCTGATCACACATAGCATCTCGGACTTAGGCAGTAGCCATGTCTTACTTGCAGAGGGGGAAAACTCAAGTAGGAGTGATGTCACCTCGGATTGAATAGCACGTGCCCTAGCCCTTGTCATGGGTCCACTTGGAGCTTGGATAGTTGAGGGAGCGTCCATGGGGATGGTCGTGGGATGCTCCGCATCATTTATTGATCAAGGTGGGGTTCTGTGACGTCTTGGTCTGGTCGTTGGACACAAACGAAGTACGCGAAGTTGCAGCCATGGCGACCTTTTAAACTAAACAAAACCCAAAGTCTAAACGACGCCCTAAGGTGATGAGGACATGACTACCTTGGATACGACCAAAAATATTGCATACATGCATATTTGTCAGGTGATTTCTAATGCAAACTATTCAATAATCTATTTATGTTATCCAGAACAAAAATACTTCACACACTTTTATGTTTTGTCTAATTGTAGGTGTATGGGACATTTGTACAATCCACATATGAAGATAAGGGAAAAGGAGAAGTTTAGGTTGTGTTCAAAAAGTCCTCTCACGTCACTTTTGGGCCAAGAGAAGATAGAGTCCAAGTCTCTCACGTTCTGGATTCAGATTCGGACTGCACAGACATACCTGACTCAAAACGCCAACAACTTTTTCATACGGACTCCGAATTGGGTGATTCTTTTTTTGTTGGAAACTAGATTTCGTGCTCTTTCAAACCCAATTGGATTCACCTTCGAATTCGTCCGGAGCGTTGAGTTACGAACGAAACAATCTGACGTTGCAGCAGAATCCGAGTCAAACTACAAGCCCAAAGGTGTTGCATCACCTCCACTTGGGCCCATGAGCCTTGTACGACCTAGGGTTAGTTTTAGGCTGCCTTGGGACGTCCTCCCACCTCCTTGGCCGCCACCCCTTGCTCCTATATAAGTAGATCCATCTAGTAGCTTTTTGCTGGGGATTTGTTTAGTTAAAAGTTAGCCATTGCAACTTCGTGTACTTCGTTTGTGTCCAACGACCAGACCAAGACCGCTTCCGGATCCCCACCATTATCTATACTCCATATATATTTGCAATATTCAGATTGTTTTATCATATTCTTGCTCGTTCTTCGATTGCTTGCAGGAATAGACCTTCGTGGTCAGGCTGACCGTGCTTCCAGCATCGTCAGTAACCTTAGGAGATTGTTTAGCAATTGCTAAGGAGCAACGTCGTGCACGTTTGTAGTCGGATCGTCAAAGTCATCTCCACCAAATCGATAGTTATCATCTCATCGAAAGATCGGGACCCTCGCCTCAATCAAGTGGTATCAGAGCACTTGATATCAGTTTTCAGGTTGCTCGGTGAGAATTTCCAGTTTTTCTTAGATTAGATTTATTTTCTTACCTATTGTCCAAGAAAAAGCCATAAAAAAAAGTTAGATCTGTTCATCCTTTATCCAAGCCAGTCTGAGCCTTTGCAATTTTCTATTCATTGCTTGCATAGTTGAATTATCGGTTGCATCGTCGTGTCGAGTTGCTGGTCTTAGTGTCTAGGTCGTTTAGAGTTTCGAGTTCTGTTCACATTAGTCACGTCGCCGCTGCATCGTTATCCCTTCCGCTGTCCACCACCCATCCATGAATTTCCTCCATGTGCTACCCACTGTTCATTGTCATAATCATAGTTGAGATCGTTCCCATCTTCACTTGATCCAATCTACATCTTATCTAGTTTGTTTTGGAAAGAGGGAGAGAGAAAAAAAAGATAGAGAAAAAAACGAGAGAAAAAAAAAGTAAAAAAAAGTCTGAGAAAAAAAAGAAAGGAAAAGAAAAAAAAGTATGAGAAAAAAAAAGAGAGGAGAAAGAAAAAACAAAATTCGGATCTATCTAGACTCAATCTCGTAGTTGAATTCGGATTGGAATCTGTTTTGTGCATTGTTCAGTAAAACAGGCATAACTTCCTCATATGAAGTCTGTTTTGGCTCCGCGAGTACTCAAATGAAAGCTAGTGACGAGCCGCATCTAAATAGTTGCAGAAGCTAGTTCAGTATTTGGCACCTCAACATCAGCTTCTAAATAGGTCTACTGCTATTGTGATCTTCACTTATATCTTGCTGTCCAGAGCTACTTCATATCCTTTATTGATGCTAGTTGTGCTACGACGTGACCTCATTAGTGTTCTAGGCTCGCATCTCTACTTTGGTCTAGCCTAGGACCAGCACAGTACCGTCGTTGAGCGTTTATTCAACATTGCATCTCTGAATTGATTATTGCTAATCTTTTGCTACCATATATAGCCAACCCAGCTCCACATATTTCTACACCGTGTATACGTACGTTCCCCTGGCAATCGTTTTACACAATCTTCGGAGTTATTTGACACCGCTGGTTGCCTGTCACCACCCGCCGCATGGTAAGAACTTGTAAGATATTGATATTTGCTTTACTGTGAGCACTTTACAACCACATCTTAGTATTTCATAGGAACATTATTCTCGAATTTTGCTTCTTGTTTCTACTAATCATGACAGGTTCCAGAGATAGAACTTCTTGGATGACGGACACATCTTCACCATCACGAGAGTTGGGACAACACACACAAGCATATGGTCAGGTTATCTCTTTACCATCATTTGAGGGTAGATTTAATCCTGCTATTTATCTAGCTTGGGAGCTTGAAGTAGAACAAGTTTTTAGTCACCATGATTTTTCTGAACTTGAGAGAGTACGAGCTATCATTAGAGCATTTACTGGTTTTGCTTCTGTTTGGTGGAGTGTACATTGTAAGAAAAACATTGATAACCAACCCACAACTTGGAAAGTTTTGAAAGCTGTAATGAGACAACATTTTTTTCCTCCTTACTATCGTCGTGAATTGCGTCGAAAATTGGAGCAATTAAAACAAGGCAGTAACACTGTTCATGCTTACTACCAAGAGTTCAAATCTTATATGCATCATTGTGACATAGAAGAATCTGAGGATGATACAATGAATAGATTTTTTGGTGGTTTGAACCATGATATTCAGGCAAGATTTCAGTATATTCCTCGTTGCATTACTGGTATGTATGTCCGTGCTTGTACCTTTGAGAGACAAATACAGGAGGATGCATTGGGTGACTACAACAACTACTATTCCAGTTCATGCTCACCACCGCCGGTTGGTTACTCCACTATTGCACCTACTAGAGCAGCCCCACCTCGGATTGTGAGCGCGATATCATCTCAAGAGTATGGTACATTGTCAGCGTCCGTACCTACATCAGCTACATCTCTGCGAGGTAACAGTAAAGGTCTTGATGATATAACTTCACATGAGAATGAAGCATGCCTAGTTAAGAGTTACCTGTTGATTTGAGCACACCACCTATTTTAGAGACTCTTGTTACTGTCATGAATGCGTCATGTGATCAAACAACTGAAATATCAACAATTTTGAGTGCACCCATTGAATTAACTGTTGATGCAAAAGAACCAATGTTTAATCATTTTGATATGACCTCTAATCTTGATGATGATTCTGTGTCCAATGACTTATTGCATGTTTGCTTATTTAAGCATGTTGTAGCATGTAAATTTGATGCAAGTAAGGTTTATTCATCGAAGTTAGGATGGTTTAATGATGAACATTGCCAATCTTTTGAAGTGAATAAGAGCTTCACTTATATGTGCAAACTGAGTTGCAATATTTTCATGCCTTCTACTTCTTGTGATAATTTTTTGGCTTTAGATTTTATGAACAATGAAAGTTACTCATGTATAAATGTGACATATGTGCAAAAATCAAGGGAAGTTAAACTGGATGACATATACATATACCACATGTACACCTTGTCTCTTTTGTTAGCCACATTTCAGATTAAGCAACGCCGAGGACGGCTTTGTTTTCAAAAAGGGGAGGATGACGAGGACATGACTACCTTGGATACGACCAAAAATATTGCATACATGCATATTTGTCAGGTGATTTCTAATGCAAACTATTCAATAATCTATTTATGTTATCCAGAACAAAAATACTTCACACACTTTTATGTTTTGTCTAATTGTAGGTGTATGGGACATTTGTACAATCCACATATGAAGATAAGGGAAAAGGAGAAGTTTAGATTGTGTTCAAAAAGTCCTCTCACGTCACTTTTGGGCCAAGAGAAGATAGAGTTCAAGTCTCTCACGTTCTGGATTCAGATTCGGACTGCACAGACATACCTGACTCAAAACGCCAACAACTTTTTCATACGGACTCCGAATTGGGTGATTCTTTTTTTGTTGGAAACTAGATTTCGTGCTCTTTCAAACCCAATTGGATTCACCTTCAAATTCGTCCGGAGCATTGAGTTACGAACGAAACAATCTGACGTTGCAGCAGAATCCGAGTCAAACTACAAGCCCAAAGGTGTTGCATCACCTCCACTTGGGCCCATGAGCCTTGTACGACCTAGGGTTAGTTTTAGGCTGCCTTGGGACGTCCTCCCACCTCCTTGGCCGCCACCCCTTGCTCCTATATAAGTAGATCCATCTAGTAGCTTTTTGCTGGGGATTTGTTTAGTTAAAAGTTAGCCATTGCAACTTCGTGTACTTCGTTTGTGTCCAACGACCAGACCAAGACCGCTTCCGGATCCCCACCATTATCTATACTCCATATATATTTGCAATATTCAGATTGTTTTATCATATTCTTGCTCGTTCTTCGATTGCTTGCAGGAATAGACCTTCGTGGTCAGGCTGACCGTGCTTCCAGCATCGTCAGTAACCTCAGGAGATTGGTTTAGCAATTGCTAAGGCGCAACGTCGTGCACGTTTGTAGTCGGATCGTCAAAGTCATCTCCACCAAATCGATAGTTATCATTTCATCGAAAGATCGGGACCCTCGCCTCAATCATAAGGGCTGTATATATGGAGGAAGAGAGGGGGGGGGGATTTCGTGGCCCTTGGAGGAGGGGTCCGAAACCAATCCTAACTCTTGTTTCCCCACACATACGGACTCTAAAAACAGCCTATACTTAAGTATTTCGAAAACACATGGGCCTGGCCCAACAATAAGGTGGCGCAGCACCTAAAATAGCCTCTGGATGAAATTTATGAAGTGGCATCTTGTATATTTCGTCCAAGGCTTCATGCACTCCTTATGGTGGCTTCAAAGTCCTAAAATCATCACTTGTAACTCCGATCTGGATCCCCTTGCGCATGCCATAATCTCCACGCTTGAACTTGTTCCAAGGTTCATCTTTCTTGTCCAAGCTAGGCCCTTCATTTGTAAGCAAGACAAATGTATCTAATTTAGGAAGCATCATATTCTCATGAACATTAGAATCGTTACCAAGAAATGAAAGTACCTGATAATTCAATTGGCGTGCGCGAGCTCTAGTAATTGGTCCAGTATGTATAGCAGCAGGGTCTGCGGGTGTAAAAATGGTATTGATGTCCTCATCAATCTTGCACCTGTCCACTCATCATTTGCTGAAATTTATCATGCTACTCCTTGTTCGTCATGTTCTCCCAGTCAGTCTCGTCGGCTTGTTGATATGACCAACACCAAATTTATTTGTATCAACGACCACCACGATGTAGAAGACGTTGGTCTATGTCAAGTTATGGCAGCTTCACTTGATAACAGGATGCATCCTAATCAGGAGAATATTAAGGTTCAACCAGAGTCAACGGTTGGTGTTGTGCCAAAATATGGGATGCGCGCTATGGAAGGGAAGAACTCCTTCACATGCACGTTTGAAGGTTTGCAACAACTTGATTGTTTGTTTATGTTGTCACGTGCAGAGCAAGACCCAGCTGTATGTGTACGAGAGATATATTTTATTGAGACTAAGCAAAGAATCCTAATCAGCTACTACTTCTCCCGATCAAGACCGCCAGAGCAAGCGTACGCCAGCATGTTTGATCGGTGGAAATTGCTTTCCTTGAGAGACATTGGATGGGGGCCACCCAATAATTTGTATTTAATAATTTTAGTATTTAATGTGTAATGAATACCCGCTAAAATAAAGCACGTAATCAGATTTGGTTTTAGTTGTTGGGTCGATAGTTAGAGACAGGCAGAATATTTTGTACGGTCAACTTATTAGGCAAGTTAGAGCTGGATAGCTATTCTACTATATATAGTCTTGATACGGTCATTGTAAGGGGAGGTGATATTTTGATATTTTTATGAAATAGATGCGATGTGTTTTTAGGGTAGACACCCGTATCAAGTTTTGGAGGGATCTTTAGAAAACCTCTGTGTTGCGATTTCTCTTCGTGGAAATTGTTTTGCGCGTGAGTACCTTCGTCGAGATTAGTTTTCTCGTGCTGGGCTGCAAGGTTCAAACCCTCTACATCGTGTACATCGCGTGCGCGGGTGAGAGGTTACTGCTATTGGTGGTGGAGTGTCGTGAAAGGTCGGGCCGCAATGACGGATCGGATCTCGCATCGAGGTTCGGTCTATATCACTTGTGATCCTGTCATGGTTAGTAACAATAGAAACACACAAGAATATGATCCTACAGACTACTAACAAGAGGTGGTGGTGGTGTCACAAATCCGTCAAGTAAGTCTCAAATTCTTACCAGCTCTTACCCAGCAGCAGGCGGTGATCGGCAACCGTCGTAGTCAAAACTCTCAAAGCTTGGATAGAGCGATTACCAGGGAGAGTCAAACGCATGACGTAGATGTATGTGGAGCTGGGAAGGCTTATAATATGGTAGCAAAAAGGGTCAGCGATAATCAATTTAGAGATGCAAAGTTGAATAAACGCTCAACGACGGTACTGTGCTGGTCCTAGGCTAGACCGTACTAGAGACGCGAGCCTAGAACACGAACAAAATCACGGCGCGGCACGTAAACAAGGGAGGAGGACTCTCTGATTTTTTTTTCTTTTTTTCACTTTTTTTTCACTTTTTTCCTCTTTTTTTGCTCCACAACAATTTTTTTTCGAAAAAGTCTACAAATGTTCTAAAAACTGCCTAGCCAGAATTTTCCAGACTTTGTTTTTTTTAGTTTGGAATTATTTTTCTACTGCGGGTAGCACGGAATCTCGGGAGTCCTACTCTGTCACGACTCGGAGTATCGCATGATCTGGAACTCGAAAACAAAACAACAAATACTGGACTCGGACTAGGACTAGTGGCGGAGATGAATCTGCTGGAACTCGGACTGGTGGTTGTATATGGCGATGGTATATCTGGACTCGGATTGGTGGTGGTATATGGCGATGGTATATGTGGACTCGTATTGGTGGTTGTATATGGCCATGGTATATCTGGACTCGGATTGGTGGTGGTATATGGCAATGGTATATGTGGACTCGGATTGGTGGTTGTATATGGCAGCGGCGATGTATATGGTGGGGTCGTGGTATATGGTAATGATGATGACGATGGTGCGGCGACGACATGACAAGCTGTGCACAGAACTCGAAACTTTAAGGGACTAGACGCTAAGACCAGCAACTCGACACGACGATGCAACCGCAAATTCAACTAAGCAAAACTCTAAAAAGACTACGCAAAAGCTCAGATTGGTTCGGATATAATGACCTAACCCTAATTTTTTTGGGGTTTCGTGGACTATAGGTATGAAGAACGGACTCGACCTAAACTACGAAAAACTGTAAAATCTCACCGAGCAACCTGGGAATCTGATACCACTTGATAGAGGCAAAGGTGTCCCATCTTTCGATGAGATGGTGGCTATCGTTTTGGAGGAAATCGACTTTGACGATCCGACTACGAACGTGCGAGGACGTCGTGCCTTAGCAATCGCTAAACCAACTCCGAAAGGTTATTGACCACGCCGGAGCACGATCAACCTGACCACGAAGGTCTGTTTCCTGCAGGCAAACAAAGAACAAGCAAGAAACTAAGATTGCAATCTGGATATTGCGAATATAAGATGAAAGCTTTATTGATCAAGGTGGGGTTTTGTGACGCCTTTGTCTGGTCGTTGAACACAAACGAAGTACGCAAAGTTGCAGCTATGGCGAACTTTAATCTAAACAAAACCCAAAGTCTAAACGACGCCCTAAGGGCTGTATATATGGAGGAAGAGGGGGGGATTTCGTGGCCGTTGGAGGAGGGGTCCGAAATCAACCCTAACTCTTGTTTCCCCACACATACGAACTCTAAAAACAGCCTATACTTAAGTATTTCGAAAATACATGGGCTTGGCCCAATAATAAGGTGACCCAGGATGTAGAATAGCCTCTGGACGAAATTTATGAAGTGACATCTTGTATATTTCGTCCAAGGCTTCCTGCACTCCTTATGGTGGCTTCAAATTCCTGAAATCATCACTTGTAACTCCGTTCTTGATCCCCTTGCGCATGCCATCATCTCCATGCTTGGTCTTGCTCCAGTGTTCATCCCTCTTATCCGTGCCAGGCCCTTCATTTGTAAGCAAAACAAATGTGTCCAATTTAGGCAGCATCACATTCTCATGAACATTAGAATCATTACCAAGAAACGAAAGTACCTGATAATTTAATTGGCGTGCACGAGCTCTAGTAATTGGTCCAGTATGTATAGTAGCAGGGATTGTGGGTGTAACAATGGTATTGATGTCCTCATCACGGATGTCCGACCCGATGGCCCGGATGTCCAGCCTTGATAGAGGCTAAGGTGTCCCGATGTTTCGATGAGATGGTGGCTATCGTTTTCTGTGGGAGTCGACTTTGACAATCCGACTACGAACGTGCGAGACGTCGCGCCTTAGCAATCGCTAAACCAACTTCCGAGGGTTATTGACCACGCCGGAGCACGATCAACCTGACCACGAGGGTCTGTTTCCTGCGAGCAAACGAAGAACAAGCAAGAAATTGAGATTGCAATCTGGATATTGCGAATATAAGATGAAAGCTTTATTGATCAAGGTGGGGTTCTGTGACGTCTTGGTCTGGTCGTTGGACACAAATGAAGTACGCGAAGTTGCAGCTATGGCGAACTTTTAATCTAAACAAAACCCCCAAAGTCTAAACGACGCCCTAAGGGCTGTATATATGGAGGAAGAGGGGGGAATTTCGTGGCCCTTGAAGGTGGGGTCCGAAACCAACCCTAACTCTTTGTTGAGGACATCAATACAATTGTTACACCCACAGCCCCCGCTGCTATACATACTGGACCAATTACTAGAGCTCGTGCACGCCAACTAAATTACCAGGTACTTTCGTTTCTTGGTAATGATTCTAATGTTCATGAGAATATGATGCTGCCTAAATTGGATACATTTGTTTTGCTTACAAATGAAGGGCCTAGCTTCGAGAAGGATGAACATTGGAGCAAGAACAAGCATGGAGATGATGGCATGCGCAAGGGGAACAAGAACGGAGTTACAAGTGATGATTTCAGGACTTTGAAGCCACCATAATGGGTGCATGAAGCCTTGGACGAAATATACAAGATGCCACTTCATAAATTTCATCCCGAGGCTACTTTAGGTGATGCGTCACCTTATTATTGGGCCAGGCCCATGTAATTTCGAAATACATAAGTATAGGCTATTTTTAGAGTCTGTATGTGTGGGGAAACAAGAGATAGGGTTGATTTCGGACCCCTCCACCAAGGGCCACGAAATTCCCCCCTCTTCCTCCATATATACAGCCCTTAGGGCATCGTTTAGACTTTGGGTTTTGTTTAGATTAAAAGTTCGCCATAGCTGCAACTTCACGTACTTCGTTTGTGTTCAACGACCAGACAAAGGCGTCACAGAACCCCACCTTGATCAATAAAGCTTTCATCTTATATTCGCAATATCCAGATTGCAATCTTAGTTTCTTGCTTGTTCTTCGTTTGCTCGCAGGAAACAGACCCTCGTGGTCAGGTTGATCGTGCTCCGGCGTGGTCAATAACCTCTCGGAGTTGGTTTAGCGATTGCTAAGGCGCGACGTCCTCGCACGTTCGTAGTCGGATCGTCAAAGTCGACTTCCACCAAAGCGATATCCATCAGCTCATCGAAAGACGGGACACCTTTGCCTCTATCATCTATGATGACGCGCAAAGAACGTTCCTTCACAACTCCCTTGGTATGGAACAAATTGTGCCTCTGATTTTGCTCAGCTTGTGTGATCTGCACACTCAAAACACGTTGAGCAACTAAACATTCATACCTGTCAGCGTCTTCAGGAGCCATGTATTGCGTCTCATGATCAGAATCATCTCCACCATGTTCTTCACGTGTAATAAGAGCCAAAGTCTCCTCATCATAGTCACTAGCAGACTCATATCCACCATCCGCGGTAGCAATCATCACACGCGGAGATTTGCATTCTCTCGCATAATGACCTCCTCCCTTACAACAACGACAAATAATATCACTTGTGTGCCCTGTTGATGCCATGGAAGAAGAAGAACGCTGTGCAGGCCCCGCAGGTGCGCTCTTGGCAGATAATGGTGGTTGTGCCTGTTTTCTTGTATCACGGCTGGAGGTGGCACCGGATGGAGGTGCTGGTGCAGTTGAAGTAGAAGATGCACGTGGTGTCCATGATGAAGGTCGGCCTGCAGAAAAGTTAGTTCGCCCCAATGCTTGTCGATCCTGCACTTCACGTTCAGCTTTACAAGCAAGATGGAATAAACGAGTGATATTAGTATACTCCTTATAGTCTACATTGGTCTGAATCTCTCTATTTAATCCACCCAGAAAACGTGCAAGCATAGCTTCATTCTCCTCAACAATACCACATCTAATCATGCCAGTTTGTAATTCCTGATAATATTCTTCTACAGAATTTTTCCCTTGTCTTAAACGCTGCAATTTTTGAAGCAATTCACGTTGATAATATGGTGGAACCCAACGCGTACGCATAGCAGTTTTCAAAGCAGCCCAAGTAGTTGGAATAGGATATAATCTACAATGTTCAGACCACCATACACATGCAAAACTAGTGAAAGCACAAACAGCAGCAGCAACTCGTCTCTCCTCAGGATATTGTAAACATGTAAATCGTTGTTCAGTTTCTAACTCCCAAGTAAGATATATATCAGGAACATATCTACCCTCAAATGGTGGAATATTCAATTTCAGTTTAGGAATATGGACATCATCTCGTACCTGAGGTGGTGGTGCAGGCCTACCATTACGAATATATACCTGAGGTCGACCTACTGGTGGTGGTATAGGTGGCTGCACGTAGTGCTGATTTTGATCAACCTCATCCTCATAATCTCCCACATAATCATCCTCCTCCGCATCAGCAGCAGGAGCCACAGAAGTATCAACACCAGCACCAACAGTTTGGCCAAACGCAAGAGGAACACGGCTTGCTCGGCGGAGGTCTGTTTCGCGACGTGGAGGTAGTCATTGTTGTTGTTGTTGTTGGAGAGGTGCGTTAGGTGCAGCGGGTGGTGGTGGTGGAAGACGCGCGAGCAATTCATTAAACTTGTTATCGAGCTTTGTTTCGAACGTCTTCTCAAGGCCAGTGATAATCTCCATGGCCTCTTCAAAATTGTTCAGCACATCTTGCACCTGTTCAGTCATCATTTGCTGAAACTTATCATCAAGCTTGATGAGGACATCAATACAATTGTTACACCCACAGCCCCTGCTGCTATACATACTGGACCAATTACTAGAGCTCGTGCACGCCAACTAAATTACCAGGTACTTTCGTTTCTTGGTAATGATTCTAATGTTCATGAGAATATGATGCTGCCTAAATTGGATACATTTGTTTTGCTTACAAATGAAAGGCCTAGCTTGGAGAAGGATGAACATTGGAGCAAAAACAAGCATGGAGATGATGGCATGCGCAAGGGGAACAAGAACGGAGTTACAAGTGATGATTTCAGGACTTTGAAGCCACCATAATGGGTGCATGAAGCCTTGGACGAAATATACAAGATGCCACTTCATAAATTTCGTCCCGAGGCTATTTTAGGTGATGTGTCACCTTATTATTGGGCCAGGCCCATGTAATTTCGAAATACATAAGTATAGGCTATTTTTAGAGTCCGTATGTGTGG
This sequence comes from Triticum aestivum, assembly GCF_018294505.1. NCBI lineage: Eukaryota > Viridiplantae > Streptophyta > Magnoliopsida > Poales > Poaceae > Triticum > Triticum aestivum. The sequence continues at coordinate 251,623,730 of NC_057806.1, read as the reverse complement.
GGAAACAAGAGATATGGTTGATTTCGGACTCCTCCACCAAGGGCCACGAAATTCCCCCCTCTTCCTCCATATATACAGCCCTTAGGGCATCGTTTAGACTTTGGGTTTTGTTTAGATTAAAAGTTCGCCATAGCTGCAACTTCGCGTACTTCGTTTGTGTTCAACGACCAGACAAAGGCGTCACAGAACCCCACCTTGATCAATAAAGCTTTCATCTTATATTCGCAATATCCAGATTGCAATCTTAGTTTCTTGCTTGTTCTTCGTTTGCTCGCAGGAAACAGACCCTCGTGGTCAGGTTGATCGTGCTCCGGCGTGGTCAATAACCTCTCGGAGTTGGTTTAGCGATTGCTAAGGCGCGACGTCCTCGCACGTTCGTAGTCGGATCGTCAAAGTCGACTTCCACCAAAGCGAAATCCACCATTTCATCGAAAGACGGGACACCTTTGCCTCTATCAAAGCTCCTTGTTTGATAAATTCTCCCAGTCAATCTCGTCGGCTTGTGATCCTGGCATGGTTAGCAGCAATAGAAACACACAAGAATATGATCCTACAGACTACGAACAAGTGGTGGTGGTGGGTGTCACAAACCCGTCAAGCAAAACTCAAATTCTTACCAGTTCTTACCCAGCAGCAGGCGGTGATCCGCAACCATTGTAGTCAAAACTCTCAAAGCTTGGATAGAGCGATTACCAGGGAGAGTCAAACGCACGACGTAGATGTATGTGGAGCTGGGAAGGCTTATAATATGGTAGCAAAAAGGGTCAGCAATAATCAATTCAGAGATGCAAAGTTGAATAAACGCTCAACGACGGTACTGTGCTGGTCCTAGGCTAGACTGTGCTAGAGACGCGAGCCTAGAACACCAACAAAATCACGGCGCGGCACGTAAACAAGGGAGGAGCACACTCTGAATTTTTTTTTCTCTTTTTTTTGCACTTTTTTTCCTCTCTTTTTTTTTGCTCCGCAACAATTTTTTTTCGAAAAAGTCTACAAATGGTCTAAAAACTGCCTAGCCAGAATTTTCCAGACTTAGTTTTTTTTTGAAATTGGAACTATTTTTCTTCTGCGGATGGCTCGGAAGTTGGGGAGTCCTTCTCTGTCACGACTCGGAGTATCGCGTGATCTGGAAATCGAGAACAATGCAACAACTACTGGACTCGGACTAGGACTGGTGGCGGAGATGAATCTGGTGGAACTCGGACTGGTGGCGAAGATGAATCTGGTGGAACACGGACAGGTGGCGGATATATGTTGCAGGTGAACTCGGATTGGCGTGATGGCGGCGGATATGTGGTGGCGTATATGGATTCGGATTAACGGTGAATATGTGGTGGTGGTATATGGCAACAGCGACGATGATGATGCGGTGGTGATATATGGCAGCGGCGACGTGACAACCTGTGAACAGAACTCGAAACTCTAAAAGACTAGACGCTAAGACCAGCAACTGGACACGACGATGCAACCGCAAATTCAACAAAGCAAATACAGAAAAGATTATGCAAGGCTCAGATTGGTTCGGATGGGATGAACTGATAGAGGCGGGGTGTCCCGATCTTTCGATGAGATGATACTACCGATTTGGTGGAGACGACTTTGACGATCCGACTACAAACGTGCACGACGTTGCGCCTTAGCAATCGCTAAACCAATCTCCTGAGGTTATTGACCACGCCGGAGCACGATCAACCTGACCACGAAGGTCTATTCCTGCAAGCAATCGAAGAACAAGCAAGAATATGATAAAAGCAATCTGAATATTGCGAATATATATGAAGTATTGATAAAGGTGGGGATCCGTAAGCGGTCTTGGTCTGGTCGTTGGACACAAACGAAGTACACGAAGTTGCAATGACTAACTTTTAACTAAACAAATCCCAAGGAAAAAGCTACTAGATGGATCTACTTATATAGGAGCAAGGGGTGGCGGCCAAGGAGGTGGGAGGACGTCCCAAGGCAGCCTAAAACTAAATCTAGGTCGTACAAGGCCAATGGGCCCAAGTGGAGGTGATGTAACACCTTTGGACTTGTAGTTTGACTCGGATTCTGCTGCAGCATCAGATTGTTTCGTCCACAACTCAACGCTCCGGACGAATTTGAAGGTGATTCCAATTGGGTTGGAAAGTGCACGAAATCTAGTTTCCAACAAAAAACGAATCACCCAATTCGGAGTCCGTATGAAAAACTTGTGTGCGTTTTGAGTCAGGTATGTCTGTGCAGTCCGAATCTGAATCCAGAACGTGAGAGACTTGGACTCTATCTTCTCTTGGGCCAAAAGTGACGTGAGAGAACTTTTTGAACAGCAAATAAACATCTATTTCTTCCTTATCTTCATATGTGGATTGTACAAATGTCCCATACACCTGCAATTAGACAAAACACAAAAGTGTGTGAAGTATTTTTGTTCTGGATAACATAAATAGATTATTGAATAGTTTGCACTAGAAATCACCTGACAAATATGCATATATGCAATATTTTTGGTCATATCCAAGGTAGTCATGTCCTCATCATCCTCCCCTTCTTGAAAATAAAGCCGTCCTCGGCGTTGCTTAATCTGAAATGTGGCTAACAAAAGAGACAAGGTGTACATGTTGTATATGTATATGTCATCCATTTTTACTTCCCTTGATTTTTGCATATATAACACATGAATAGATGAGTAACTTGCATAGTTCATAAAATCTAAAGCCAAAAAATTAGCACAAGTAGAAGGCATGAAAATATTGCAACTCAGTTTGCACATATAAGTGAAGCACTTATTCATTTTAAAAGATTGACAATGTTCATCATTAAATCATCCCAACATTGGTGAATAAACCTTACTTGCATCAAATTTACATGCTACAACATGCTTAAATAAGCAAACATGCAATAAGTCATTTAACACAGAATCATCACCAAGATTAGAGGTCATATCAAAATGATTAAACATTGGTTCTTTTGCATCAATAGTTAATTCAATGGGTGCACTCAAAATTGTTGGTATTTCAGTTGTTTGATCACCTGGCAAAGTCAAATTATCAACGCAGTCCTCTAAAATAGGTGGTGTGATCAAAGTAGTGGGTAGCTCATCAGATGGTGCATTCAAATTGACAAGGCATTCATCATTCTTATGTAGAGATGGAAGATCAGTACCTTTGTCATTACCTCTTATGATCAACTCAGATGATGTAGCCACTCTCGGGGGCGATGTGTCACATGGTGGAGGTGATGTAGTCCTGACAACAACGGATGTGGTTGTCATAGTATGCCTAGTAATTAAAGGAACAATCATATCAACTCTTGGAATGTGCACCGTGCGCTTGTTCTCCTCGTGGCCAACACGTCGTTTTATTTCCTGTTCAGCTTTGCAAGCAAGATGAAACAAATGGTCCATAGGATAACACTCTTCATGAATTAGTATCTCTTGAATATCACGGTTTAATCCTCCCCAAAATCTATCCATAAAATCATCTTCACTTTCTTCTAAAGAGGAATGCAACAAGGTAGTTTGTAAATCATCATAATATTTTTTACAGTTTCACTACCTTGTTTTAAGTGTTGCAACTTCTTAATCATGTCACGAGTATAATAAGCAGGGACGAAAGTATGTCGCATCGCAAGTTTCAAATCATCCCAAGTAGTAGGTATATAATCAGGGTGTAACCGACAATATTCACTCCACCAAACCAAAGCATAACCAGTGAAAGAACCAACCGCAACCTTAACCTTTTTATGTTCATTGAAATTATGGGAAGCAAATATATTTTTTATGTCGAACTCCCATTCAATATATAAAGCAGGTTTAAAACAGCCATTAAATGGTGGTATAGATACATTAACCTGATCATGTGCATTTGGATGTTTGTGCACCTCTCGTGACGGTTGTGGTATTTGCAAAGGTGGTGGCACGTCTCCCGCGATCGACAAAGCCCATGAATTGACTCTAGATCCTGTCATGATTAGTAGAACAAGAAACAAAACCCAAAAATAATGTTCCTATAACTACTAGGATGTGGTGGTAAAACGCTCACAGTAAAGCAAATATCAATGTCTTACAAGTTCTTACCATGCAGCAGGCGGTGATCGGCAACCAGCGGTGTCAAGTAACACCGAATATTGAGTAATGCGATTGCCAGGGGAGCGTACGTATACACGGTGTAGAAATATGTGGAGCTGGGTTGGCTATATATGGTAGCAAAAGATTAGCAATAATCAATTCAAAGATGCAATGTTGAATAAACGCTCAACGACGGTACTGTGCTGGTCCTAGGCTAGACCGGACTAGAGACGCGAGCCTTGAACACTAATGAGGTCACGACGTAGCACAACTAGCATCAATGAAGGATACTAAGTAGCTCTTGACAGCAAGATATAAGTGAAGATCACAACGGCAGTGAAGATAATGATGAAAAACAACTGCCAAGCAGGATATACAACAACTCTCTCTCCAACTTTCCTCTTGAAAAGTTTGAGACAATTTTCTGATAAATTCTTTCAAAGAATGCCACTAACTCAAGCTTTCCAATGCAAAAAGAATCACTCAATTCCGAGTTGATATGAGGAGTCAAAGAATTCTAAAACTGGCCTGAAAAATTGGAACAAGCTGTGTTCACGAACTTCAGAGGGCAAAAAGACCTATTTAGAAGCCGATTTTGAGCTGTCAAATATTGAACTAGCTTCTGCAACTATTTAGATGTGGCTCGTCGCTATCTTCAATTTGAGTACTCACGGAGCCAAAACGGACTTCGTATGAGGAAGATACACCTGTTTTACTGAACAGTGCGCAAAACAGATTCCAATCCGAATTCAGGTACGAGATTGATTCTAGATAGATCCAATTTTTTTTTCTTCTCTCTTTTTTTTCTCACCTTTTTTTTCTTTTTCTTCTCTCTCTTTTTCTTTTTTTTTTCTTTCCTTTTTTCTCTTTTTTTTCTCTATCTTTTTTTTCCAAGACAAACTAGATAAGATGCAGATTGGATCAGGCGAAGATGTGAATGACCTCAACTATGATTATGACAATGAACAATGCGTAGCACGTGGTGGAAATTAATAGATGGAATGATGGACAGCGGAAGGGATAATGATGCAGCGGCGGCGTGACTAATGTGAACAGAACTCAAAACTCTAAAGGAACTAGACGCTAAGACCAGCAACTGACACGACGATGCAACCGATAATTCAACTATGCAAGCAATGAATAGAAAATTGCAAAGGCTCAGACTGGCTTGGATAAAGGATGAACAGATCTAACTTTTTTTTGTGTGGCTTTTTCTTGGACAATAGGTAAGAAAATAAATCTAATCTAGGAAAACTGGAAATTCTCACCGAGCAACCTGAAAACTGATACCACTTGATAGAGGCGGGGTGTCCCGATCTTTCGATGAGATGATACTACCGATTTGGTGGAGACGACTTTGACGATCCGACTACAAACGTGCACGACGTTGCGCCTTAGCAATCGCTAAACCAATCTCCTGAGGTTATTGACCACGCCGGAGCACGATCAACCTGACCACGAAGGTCTATTCCTGCAAGCAATCGAAGAACAAGCAAGAATATGATAAAAGCAATCTGAATATTGCGAATATATATGAAGTATTGATAAAGGTGGGATCCGTAAGCGGTCTTGGTCTGGTCGTTGGACACAAACGAAGTACACGAAGTTGCAATGGCTAACTTTTAACTAAACAAATCCCAAGGAAAAAGCTACTAGATGGATCTACTTATATAGGAGCAAGGGGTGGCGGCCAAGGAGGTGGGAGGACGTCCCAAGGCAGCCTAAAACTAAATCTAGGTCGTACAAGGCCAATGGGCCCAAGTGGAGGTGATGTAACACCTTTGGACTTGTAGTTTGACTTGGATTCTGCTGCAGCATCAGATTGTTTCGTCCACAACTCAACGCTCCGGACGAATTTGAAGGTGATTCCAATTGGGTTGGAAAGTGCACGAAATCTAGTTTCCAACAAAAAAAGAATCACCCAATTCGGAGTCCGTATGAAAAACTTGTGTGCGTTTTGAGTCAGGTATGTCTGTGCAGTCCGAATCTGAATCCAGAACGTGAGAGACTTGGACTCTATCTTCTCTTGGGCCAAAAGTGACGTGAGAGAACTTTTTGAACAGCAAATAAACATCTCTTTCTTCCTTATCTTCATATGTGGATTGTACAAATGTCCCATACACCTGCAATTAGACAAAACACAAAAGTGTGTGAAGTATTTTTGTTCTGGATAACATAAATAGATTATTGAATAGTTTGCACTAGAAATCACCTGACAAATATGCATATATGCAATATTTTTGGTCATATCCAAGGTAGTCATGTCCTCATCATGAACTAACCCTAATTTTTTTTGGCTTTTTCATGGACTATAGGTATGAAGAACAGACTCGATCTAAACTACGAAAAACTGTAAAATCTCACCGAGCAACCTGGAAATCTGATACCACTTGATAGAGGCAAAGGTGTCCCGTCTTTCGATGAGATGATGGATATCGCTTTGGTGGAAGTCGACTTTGACGATCCGACTACGAACGTGCGAGGACGTCGCGCCTTAGCAATCGCTAAACCAACTCCGAAAGGTTATTGACCACGCCGGAGCACGATCAACCTGACCACGAGGGTCTGTTTCCTGCGAGCAAACGAAGAACAAGCAAGAAACTAAGATTGCAATCTGGATATTGCGAATATAAGATGAAAGCTTTATTGATCAAGGTGGGGTTCTGTGACGCCTTTGTCTGGTCGTTGAACACAAACGAAGTACGCGAAGTTGCAGCTATGGCGAACTTTTAATCTAAACAAAACCCCAAAGTCTAAACGGTGCCCTAAGGGCTGTATATATGGAGGAAGAGAGGGGGAATTTCGTGGCCCTTGGTGGAGGGGTCCGAAATCAACCCTATCTCTTGTTTCCCCACACATACGGACTCTAAAAATAGCCTATACCTATGTATTTCGAAATTACATGGGCCTGGCCCAATAAAAAGGTGACGCAGCACCTATAATAGCCTCGGGACGAAATTTATGAAGTGGCATCTTGTATATTTCGTCCAAGGCTTCATGCACCCATTATGGTGGCTTCAAAGTCCTGAAATCATCACTTGTAACTCCGTTCTTGTTCCCCTTGCGCATGGCATCATCTCCATGCTTGTTCTTGCTCCAATGTTCATCCTTCTCCAAGCTAGGCCCTTCATTTGTAAGCAAAACAAATGTATCCAATTTAGGCAGCATCATATTCTCATGAACATTAGAATCATTACCAAGAAACGAAAGTACCTGATAATTTAATTGGCGTACGCGAGCTCTAGTAATTGGTCCCGTATATGTAGCAGTAGGGGCTGTGGGTGTAACAATGGTATTGATGTCCTCATCATTTCCTCTAAGGGTGTTCATGTTAATGAGTCCAAGATCAATGCTATTAAGACTTGGCCACAACCAACCAACTTGCATCAAGTGCGTAGTTTTCTTGGCCTTGCGGGTTTCTATCGTCGATTTGTGAAGGATTTTAACACCATTGCATCTCCTTTACATGCTTTGAGCAAGAAGAAAGTGCCTTTTGTTTGGGGACCATCCCAAGATACCGCATTCAATGAGCTTAAGAATTTGCTTACTCATGCTCCCGTGCTTGCTTTACCCAACTTCGACAAGCCTATTCAGATTCATTGCGATGCTAGTGGTAATGGCATAGGAGGTGTGTTAACGCAAGAGAAGTGCCCCATAGCTTATTTTAGTGAGAAACTTTCCGGAGCGCAACTCAATTACCCCATCTATGACAAAGAGCTATATGCTTTAGTGCGAGTCTTGCATGAATGGGAACATTACCTTCGTCCCCGTGAGTTTTTCATACCGATCATGAGCCTCTCAAGTATCTTAAGGGACAAACCAAGTTGAACAAGCGTCATGCTAAATGGAGTGAATTTATTGAGTCTTTTCATTATGTCATCAAGTACACCAAGGGTAAAGAAAATGTTGTAGCGGATGCTCTTTCCCGCATATGCATGCTTGTGACTCAAGTTGAATTGGATGTCATTGCTTTTGAGCATATCAAAGACTTGTATGAGCATGACCCTACTTTCGCTACTCCTTATACCAAGTGTTTGATGCATACTACTTGGGAACGCTATTACATCAAAGATGGATATCTTATCAGAGCTAACAAACTTTGCATCCCCGAGTCTTCTCTCAGTTTGTTACTTTTGCAGGACTCTGATGGAGGAGGCTTAATGTGACACTTCGGATGAGACAAGACGTTCGCCACGCTCTCAAAGAACTACTTTTGGCCAAAGATGTTCCGCGGCGTCAATCGCTTCACCAACCGTTGCTCTACATGTCACAAAGCTAAGTCAAAAGCTCAATCTCATGGCCTCTATATGCCTCCACCAGTCCCATACCAACCATGGGAAGATATTAGCATGGACGTTGTGCTTGGTTTGCCTAGGACTAGAAACGGGAAGGATTCGGTATTTGTCGTTGTGGACCGCTTCTCTAAAATGGCACATTTCATTCCTTGCAACAAGATAGACGATGCTTCACATGTTGCTAATCTCTTTTGTAGGGAAATATTGCGTCTACATGGAGTGCCAAAGACAATTCTCTTGGACCGCGACGTCAAGTTCCTAAGCTTCTTTTGGAAGACCCTATGCGCCAAGCTCGAAATCAAGCTACTCTTCTCCACGGCTTACCATCCTCAAACCGACGGCCAAATGGAGGTGACCAACCGCACACTCTCCACTCTACTTTGAGTACTCATCAAGAAGAACATCAAGGAGTGGGAGGAGTGCCTGCCTATCACCGAGTTCGCCTACAACCGAGCAAGAAACTCAACAACCGCCAAGTCCCCCTTCGAGGTCGTCTACGGATTCGACCCTTTGTCACCATTGGATATTCTCCCTCTACCACTCCAAGAGTGCATCAATTCGGACGCAAGTGCATGAGCGACCCATCTGAAAAGGTGCATGAAGATACAAGAAACACCTTCGAACACCAAGTACAACGCCTTGAGACCAAGCTCAACGTCAACAAGCACCCTATGATATTCAACATTTGAGACCTCGTGTGGCTACACCTTCGCAAGGGCGCTTTCCCCAAGAACGCAAGTCCAAACTTCGACCACGCGCGGATGGACCCTTCAAGGTGCTTGCACGCTACAACAACAACGCATACAAGATCGACGTCCCTCACGACAAGTACTCCGTGAGCGACATCTTCAACATCAAAGATCTCTCGCCCTACCATGGTGATGAGGATTTCGATCCGAGGACGGATCTTCCCAAGGGAGGGGAGATGATGCGAAGCATCCCAAAATCATCCCCATGGACGCACCTACACCTCCAACGACACCACTTGGACCAATGACACGAGCCAGAGCCAAGGTGATGAGGACATCAATACCATTGTTACACCCACAGCCCCTGCTGCTATACATACGGGACCAATTACTATAGTTCGTGCATGCCAATTGAATTATCAGGTACTTTCGTTTCTTGGTAACGATTCTAATGTTCATGAGAATATGATGCTGCCTAAATTGGATACATTTGTTTTGCTTACAAATGAAGGGCCTAGCTTGGACAAGAAATATGAACCTTGGAGCAAGTTCAAGCATGGAGATGATGGCATGCGCAAGGGGATCAAGAACGGAGTTACAAGTCATGATTTCAGGACTTTGAAGCCACCATAAGGAGTGCATGAAGACTTGGACGGAATATACAAGATGCCACTTCATAAATTTCAACCAGAGGCTATTCTAGGTGTTGCGTCACCTTATTATTGGGCTAGGTCCATGTATTTTCGAAATCCTTAAGTATAGGCTATTTTTAGAGTCCGTATGTGTGGGGAAACAAGAGTTTGGGGTTGGTTTCGGACCCCTCCTCCAAGGGCCACGAAATTCTCCCCTCTTCCTCCATATATACAGCCCTTAGGGCGTCGTTTAGACTTTGGGTTTTGTCTAGATTAAAAGTTCGGCATAGCTGCAACTTCGCGTACTTCGTTTGTGTCCAACGACCAGACCAAGACGTCACAGAACCCCACCTTCATTAATAAAGCTTTCCTCTTTTATTCGCAATATCCAGATTGCAATCTTAGTTTCTTGCTTGTTCTTCGTTTGCTCGCAGGAAATAGACCCTCGTGGTCAGGTTGATCGTGCTCCGGCGTGGTCAATAACCCTCGGAAATTGGTTTAGCGATTGCTAAGGCGCAACGTCTTCGCACGTTCGTAGTTGGATCGTCGAAGTCGACTCCCACAGAAAATGATATCTATCTCATCGAAACATCGGGACACCTTCGCCTCTATCAAGTGGTATCAGATTTCCAGGTTGCTCGGAGAGATTTTACAGTTTTTCATAGTTTAGATCGAGTCTGTTCTTCATACCTACACTCCATGAAAAAAGCCAAAAAAATTAGGGCTAGTTCATCATATCTGAACCAATCTGAGCCTTTGCATAGTCTTTTCAGTATTCTGCATTGTTGAATTTGCGGTTGCATCGTCCTGTCTAGTTGCTGGTATTGATAGAGGCGGGGTGTCCCGATCTTTCGATGAGATGATAACTATCGATTTGGTGGAGACGACTTTGACGATCTGACTACAAACGTGCACGACGTTGCGCCTTAGCAATCGCTAAACCAATCTCCTGAGGTTACTGACGATGCCAGAAGCACGGTCAGCCTGACCACGAAGGTCTATTCCTGCAAGCAATCGAAGAACGAGCAAGAATATGATAAAGCAATCTGAATATTGCAAATATATATGAGGTATTGATAATGGTGGGGATCCGTAAGCGGTCTTGGTCTGGTCGTTGGACACAAACGAAGTACACGAAGTTGCAATGGCTAACTTTTAACTAAACAAATCCCAAGGAAAATCTACTAGATGGATCTACTTATATAGGAGCAAGGGGTGGCGGCCAAGGAGGTGGGAGGACGTTCCAAGGCAGCCTAAAACTAAATCTAGGTCGTACAAGGCCAATGGGCCCAAGTGGAGGTGATGTAACACCTTTGGACTTGTAGTTTGACTCGGATTCTGCTGCAGCATCAGATTGTTTCGTCCACAACTCAACGCTCCGGACGAATTTGAAGGTGATTCCAATTGGGTTGGAAAGTGCACGAAATCTAGTTTCCAAAAAAAATAGAATCACCCAATTCGGAGTCCGTATGAAAAACTTGTGTGCGTTTTGAGTCAGGTATGTCTGTGCAGTCCGAATCTGAATCCAGAACGTGAGAGACTTGGACTCTATCTTCTCTTGGGCCAAAAGTGACGTGAGAGAACTTTTTGGACCGCAAATAAACATCTCTTTCTTCCTTATCTTCATATGTGGATTGTACAAATGTCCCATACACCTGCAATTAGACAAAACACAAAAGTGTGTGAAGTATTTTTGTTCTGGATAACATAAATAGATTATTGAATAGTTTGCACTAGAAATCACCTGACAAATATGCATATATGCAATATTTTTGGTCATATCCAAGGTAGTCATGTCCTCATCATCCTCCCCTTCTTGAAAATAAAGCCGTCCTCGGCGTTGCTTAATCTGAAATGTGGCTAACAAAAGAGACAAGGTGTACATGTTGTATATGTATATGTCATCCATTTTTACTTCCCTTGATTTTTGCATATATGACACATGAATAGATGAGTAACTTGCATAGTTCATAAAATCTAAAGCCAAAAAATTAGCACAAGAAGTAGAAGGCATGAAAATATTGCATCTCAGTTTGCACATATAAGTGAAGCTCTTATTCATTTCAAAAGATTGACAATGTTCATCATTAAACCATCCCAACATTGGTGAATAAACCTTACTTGCATCAAATTTACATGCTACAACATGCTTAAATAAGCAAACATGCAATAAGTCATTCAACACAGAATCATCACCAAGATTAGAGGTCTTATCAAAATGATTAAACATTGGTTCTTTTGCATCAATAGTTAATTCAATGAGTGCACTCAAAATTGTTGGTATTTCAGTTGTTTGATCACATGGCAAAGTCAAATTATCAACATAGTCCTCTAAAATAGGTGGTGTGATCAAAGTAGTGGGTAGCTCATCAGATGGTGCATTCAAATTGACAAGGCATTCATCATTCTCATGTAGAGATGGAAGATCAGTACCTTTGTCATTACCTCTTATGATCAACTCAGATGATGTAGCCACTCTTGGGGGCGATGTGTCACATGGTGGAGGTGATGTAGTCCTGACAACAACGGATGTGGTTGTCATAGTATGCCTACTAGTTGAAGGAACAATCATATCAACTCTTGGAATGTGCACCGTGCGCTTGTTCTCCTCGTGGCCAACACGTCGTTTTATTTCCTGTTCAGCTTTGCAAGCAAGATGAAACAAATGGTCCATAGGATAACACTCTTCATGAATTAGTATCTCTTGAATATCACGGTTTAATCCTCCCCAAAATCTATCCATAAAATCATCTTCACTTTCTTCTAAAGAGGAATGCAACAAGGTAGTTTGTAAATCATCATAATATTTTGTTATAGTTTCACTACCTTGTTTTAAGTGTTGCAACTTCTTAATCATGTCACGAGTATAATAAGCAGGGACGAAAGTATGTCGCATGGCAAGTTTCAAATCATCCCAAGTAGTAGGTATATAATCAGGGTGTAACCGACAATATTCACTCCACCAAACCAAAGCATAACCAGTGAAAGAACCAACCGCAATCTTAACCTTTTTATGTTCATCGAAATTATGGGAAACAAATATATTTTTTATGTCGAACTCCCATTCAATATATAAAGCAGGTTTAAAACGGCCATTAAATGGTGGTATAGATACATTAACCTGATTATGTGCATTTGGATGTTTGTGCACCTCTCGTGACGGTTGTGGTATTTGCAAAGGTGGTGGCACGTCTCCCGCGATCGACAAAGCCCATGAATTGACTCTGGATCCTGTCATGATTAGTAGAACAAGAAACAAAACCCAAAAATAATGTTCCTATAACTACTAGGATGTGGTGGTAAAACGCTCACAGTAAAGCAAATATCAATGTCTTACAAGTTCTTACCATGCAGCAGGCGGTGATCGGCAACCAGCGGTGTCAAGTAACTCCGAATATTGAGTAAAGCGATTGCCAGGGGAGCGTACGTATACACGGTGTAGAAATATGTGGAGCTGGGTTGGCTATATATGGTAGCAAAAGATTAGCAATAATCAATTCAAAGATGCAATGTTGAATAAACGCTCAACGACGATACTGTGCTGGTCCTAGGCTAGACCGGACTAGAGACGCGAGCCTAGAACACTAATGAGGTCACGGCGTAGCACAACTAGCATCAATGAAGGATACTAAGTAGCTCTTGACAGCAAGATAGAAGTGAAGATCACAACAGCAGTGAAGATAATGAGGTGAAACAACAGCCAAGGAGGATATATCAACAACTTTGTCTCCAACTTTCCTCTGAAAAAGTTTGTGCCGATTTTTTTGTTTTTTTTCTTCTCTCTTTTTTTTCCTCACACTTTTTTTTCTTTCTCTCCTTTTTTTTTCTCTGAATTTTTTTCCTTTTTTTCTCTCGTTTTTTCTCTCTCTGTTTTTCTCCCTCTTTCCAAAACAAACTAGATAAGATGCAGATTGGATCAAGTGAAGATGTGAACGATCTCAACTATTATTATGACAATGAATGGTGGGTAGCACGTGGTGGAAATTGATGGATGGGTGGTGGACAGCGGAAGAGATAATGATGCAGCGGTGGCGTGACTAATGTGAACAGAACTCGAAACTCTAAACGAACTAGACACTAAGACCAGCAACTCGACACGACGATGCAATCGATAATTCAACTATGCAATCAATGAAAAGAAAATTGCAAAGGCTCAGACTGGCTTGGACCAAGGATGAATAGATCTAACTCTTTTTGTGGCTTTTTCTTGGACAATAGGTAAGAAAGTAAATCTAATCTAGGAAAACTGGAAATTCTCACCGAGCAAACTGAAAACTGATACCACTTGATAGAGGCGGGGTGTCCCGATCTTTCGATGAGATGATAACTATCGATTTGGTGGAGACGACTTTGACGATCTGACTACAAACGTGCACGACGTTGCGCCTTAGCAATCGCTAAACCAATCTCCTGAGGTTACTGACGATGCCAGAAGCACGGTCAGCCTGACCACGAAGGTCTATTCCTGCAAGCAATCGAAGAACAAGCAAGAATATGATAAAGCAATCTGAATATTGCAAATATATATGAGGTATTGATAATGGTGGGGATCCGTAAGCGGTCTTGGTCTGGTCGTTGGACACAAACGAAGTACACGAAGTTGCAATGGCTAACTTTTAACTAAACAAATCCCAAGGAAAAGCTACTAGATGGATCTACTTATATAGGAGCAAGGGGTGGCGGCCAAGGAGGTGGGAGGACGTCCCAAGGCAGCCTAAAACTAAATCTAGGTCGTACAAGGCCAATGGGCCCAAGTGGAGGTGATGTAACACCTTTGGACTTGTAGTTTGACTCGGATTCTGCTGCAGCATCAGATTGTTTCGTCCACAACTCAACGCTCCGGACGAATTTGAAGGTGATTCCAATTGGGTTGGAAAGTGCACGAAATCTAGTTTCCAACAAAAAAAGAATCACCCAATTCGGAGTCCGTATGAAAAACGTGTGTGCGTTTTGAGTCAGGTATGTATGTGCAGTCCGAATCTGAATCCAGAACGTGAGAGACTTGGACTCTATCTTCTCTTGGGCCAAAAGTGACGTGAGAGAACTTTTTGGACAGCAAATAAACATCTCTTTCTTCCTTATCTTCATATGTGGATTGTACAAATGTCCCATACACCTGCAATGAGACAAAGCACAAAAGTGTGTGAAGTATTTTTGTTCTGGATAACATAAATAGATTATTGAATAGTTTGCACTAGAAATCACCTGACAAATATGCATATATGCAATATTTTTGGTCATATCCAAGGTAGTCATGTCCTCATCAGGTATTAGAGTCTAGTCTTTTAGAGTTTCGAGTTCTGGTCATAAGTTGTCACGCCGCCGCCGCACCATCCTCATCGCCCCTGCCATCTACCACCACCGCTTATCCACCATTGATCCGTCTCCATATACCATCACCCATTCGTATCCATATACCACCACCAATCCGTATCCATATACCACCACCAATCTGTATCCATATACCACCACAGCTGCCATATCCTACCACCATATATCCACCACCAATCCGAGTTCCTTTCATATTAGGTTTGTTTTCGAGGTCAGTCTAATTTCCGATTCGTGTTTCCTTGCCTGAGTAGGTTTCAGAAAAAAAAGGGTCTGGAGACCCCCGGGCAGTTTTTAGGCCAAAATTTACACAGGAATTTTTTTTTCCCTATCCTATTTTTAGGATTTTCTGAGTCTTTTGAGCCACGTGCCTTCATAGTGATTTTTGCCGCACTTTTTCGTTGTCGCTGCCCTGATTTCCAAAAGAAAGTCAATTTTTTTGTCCCATCCTGTCAGTTTGACGAGGGAAGAGTTTTGAGACACTCGCCATTATAGTGATTTTTCGCAAAAAAAAGAGGAGCGCCCCAAAAAAAGAGGAGCGCCGAAAAAAACAAAGCGAAAAAAAGTCCCAGAGTGTGCTTTTCCCTTGTTTACGTGCAGCGTTGTGATTTTGTTAGTGTTCTAGGCTCGCATCTCTAGCACGGTCTAGCCTAGGACCAACACAGTACCATCTTTGAGCATTTATTCAACTTTGTATCTCTGAATTGATTGTTGCTGACCCTTTTTGCTACCACATTATAAGCCTTCCTAGCTCCACATACATCTACGTCGTGCGTTTGATTTTCCCTGGTAATCACTCTATCCAAGCCTTGAGAGTTTTGACTAGGACGGTTGCCGATCACCGTCTGCTGCTGGGTAAGAACTGGAAAGAATTTGAGATTTGCTTGATGGATTTGTGACACCCACCACCACCTCTTGTTAGTAGTCCGTAGGATCATATTCTTGTGTATTTCTATTGCTGCTAACCATGGCAGGATCACAAGCCGACAAGACTGACTGGGAGAACATGACGAATAAGGAGTTGCATGATAAATTTCAGCAAATGATGAGTGGACAGGTGCAAGATGTGCTAGACAGATTTGAAGAGGCCATGGAGAAGATAGATGGAATGGACAAGACGTTCTAAACAAAGCTCGATAACAAGTTTAATGAATTGCTTGCGCGTCTTCCACCACCACCATCGGCTGCCCCTAACGCACCTCTACAACAACAACAACGACAACAACAACGTCGCTTTCCAAATCAAGTGGGACGAGCACAGCGCGTTCCCAGTGACCCTGGGCAAAATTCTAGTGTCGCTGTTGATGCTTCTGTCGCTCCTGCTGCTACTGCAGAGGTGGAGGACTATTACGAGGATGAGGTTGATCAAAATCAGAACTACGTGCAACCACCAGCACCACCACCACCAGGTTGTCCTCAGGTATATCATAGCAACGGTAGGGCTGCACCACCATATGAGGTACGAGATCGTGACCATCTTCCTAAACTGAAATTGAATATTCCACCATTTGAGGGTAGATATGTTCCTGATATATATCTTACTTGGGAGTTAGAAACTGAACAACGTTTTACATGTTTACAGTATCCCGAGGAGAGACGTGTTCCTGCTGTTTTTTGTGCTTTCACTAGCTTCGCGTGTGTTTGGTGGTCTGAACATTGTAGATTATATCCTATTCCAACTACTTGGGCTACTTTGAAAACTGCTATGCGTACTCGTTGGGTTCCACCATATTATCAACATGAATTACTTCAAAAATTGCAGCATTTAAGACAAGGAAAAAATTATGTAGAAGAATATTATCAGGAATTACAAACTGGCATGATTAGATGTGATATTGTTGAGGAGAATGAAGCTATGCTTGCACGTTTTATGGGTGGATTAAATAGAGAGTTTTAGACCATTCTAGAGTATAAGGAGTATACTAATATCACTCATTTATTCTGTCTTGCTTGTAAAGTTGAACGCGAAGTGCAGGATCGACAGGCATTGGCGCGAACTAACTTTTTTGCAGGTCGATCTTCATCATGGACACCACGTGCATCCTCTACTTCCACTACACCAGCACCTCCATCAGGTGCCACCTCCAGCCGTGATACAAGAAAGCAGGCACAACCACCACTATCTGCTAAGAGCACACTTGTCGGGCCTGCGCAGAGCTCTTCTTCTTCCAAGGCATCAACAGGGCACACAAGTGATATTATTTGTCGTCGTTGTAAGGGAAGATGACATTTTACGAGAGAATGCAAATCTCAGCGTGTGATGATTTCTAATGAGGATGGTGGGTATGAGTCCGCTAGTGACTATGATGAGGAGACTTTGGATCTTATTACACATGAAGAACACGATAGAGAGGATTCTGATCATGAGACGCAGTACATGGGTGCTGAAGATGCTAACAGGTATGAATGTTTAGTTGCTCAACGTGTTTTGAGTGTGCAGGTTACACAAGCTGAGCAAAATCAGAGGCATAATTTGTTCCATACAAAGGGAGTTGTGAAGGAACGTTCTGTTTGCGCCATCGTAGATGATGGGAGCTGCAACAACTTGGCTAGCATGGAGATGGTGGAGAAGCTATCTCTCACCACAAGACCACATCCACATCCTTACTACATCCAATGGTTCAACAACAGCGGCAAGGTTAAGGTAACACGTATTGTTCGTGTGCACTTTAGTATCTCTACATATGCTGATTATGGTGATTGTGATGTGGTGGTACCTATGCAAGCATGTTCCTTATTACTTGGTAGACCATGGCAATTTGATAAAAATTCTGTACACCATGGTAGAAACAATCAGTATACTCTTGTTCATAAGGACAAAAATATTACTTTGCTTCCTATGACTCCTGATTCCATTTTGAAAGATGGTATTAATAGAGCTAATAAAGCAAAACAGGTGCAAAATAAGAGTGAAAATCAGATTGTGGCAAAATAATTTGAGCAACACATGAAGCCTAATAATAAACCATCTAATGTTGTTTCTGAAATTAAATTTAAAAGTGCATGTTTACTTGCCACCAAATCTGATATTGATGATCTAGATTTCAGCAAATCTTTTTGCTATGCTTTTGTGTGCAAAGAGGCATTATTTTCATTCAAGGACGTGCCTTCCTCTTTGCCTCCTGCTCTCACTAACATTTTGCAGGAGTTCGCTGACGTCTTTCCACAAGACGTGTGATGTAGGGTGGAACCCTAGATGGCCGATCTTTCTCGAAAGGAGCGGATCCCGCGATGAACACGAAGAACACGAGGGGGAAAACGAGGGGAATCACAAGGGGAAATGATGTGGAGCATCCTTCCATCATCCCCATGGACTCTACACCGATACATCAAGCCCCACGTGGAACTATGACAAGAGCGAGAACATGTGCTTTGGAAACCAAGGTGAACTCCTTCCTACATAGCTTGCATATGGATACGAGTGGAACATTGTTGCTATCTCACCAAGATATGCTATGTCTCATCAGGTACGAAGAGGAACACCACCAAGAGGCTTAGGAGCTTCCCCAAGGAGAAGAGGAACCACCCCAAGGCCACGCGGACCAAGACGGAGTGCAACACTAGCAAAACTGGAAGTCCCAGGTGACCCCGTGCGCACGGGCCCCCGAGACCCCGTGCCCACGGGCTATCCAGGAAGTTGGCACTGGAGCACCCTGTGCGCACGGGCCTGTACCATGCCCACGGGCATGCGCACGGGCCAACTTACCCCGTGCGCACGGGCCTCCCAGGATGGATGGCTGAGATCCCCAAACCGAGCCCCTCTTCATCTCTTTCGACCCCAAGACTATATAAACCGTACCTAGGGCTATGTTTAGGGTTAGGAAAGGATATGATAGACATATGAGGGCTTTGCTCCATGGATCCACTCCACTAGGAGATCAAGACCTCCTCTTGGAGTGACCAACCTCAAGACCTCCTAAGGGAGAAGATCCCTAGTGGATAGATCCCCATCATAGGATCACCAAGAGCTCATTCCTCATAGGATTGGGATGAACTAGTACCTTGTATCTTTCCTTTGTTGTCTTTGAATCATTGTATCTCTCTTTGTGTGATTGGATCTAGCATATGTGTGATTGGATCTAGTCAATTGAGTGTTTTCCCTCTTGTGTTCATCTTATTCTTGGGGATTCCCCCTCCAATTCGTGAAAGATCTCCACTTAGGGTTCCACCCTATATCATTTTGGTATCAAGAGCAAGGTTGATTCACATCTTGGAGTCCCATCCCCCCATTTGCTAGCTTGATTTTGTTGTTTTTCGTCCAAATTCGAAAATCCCCACAAAAATAGCCCCAAAAAAATTTCTTGCAATTTGTTGGATCTTGTGAGATTTGGTTGTTTTGATCCATGAATTTGGAGTTTGGCAAGTGGATCTATCCATCTCCCTGCTTCCCCACCTTCCAAATCCTCGAAATCGCCCTTATCTTGGAAAATCCCCTCAGATCCGGAGCTGTTCATCCGCTTGCAGCACACCCCGTGCACACGGGCCTCACTTACCCCGTGCGCGCGGACCATCCAGAAACATTCGGCCATCTTTGGTTTGCACCATTTTGCTTCCATACCAACACTCGTGTTCTTCCGCACTAATTCTCGTGGTTGTTTGAGTTTCGGACCGCGGTTTCTCTTGTGTCCTAAGGTGTTTCGGCTACTTAGGCGCATTTGGGACATCATCATCGCTACCACTCGATCATCAACTCGGACACCACACCGGCTTCACCAACTACATTCTTACTGTACGATCGGACGGTAACCTCGACGACATCTCACCCTTGCTTTTGCATTGATAACCCGATCCATTTCGCGTCGCTTACCCATCGACACTAGCAAGTTGAGAATTGCCGGGCCACGCTTTTGTGCACCGTAGTGATCTTGTTACCATCTTAGTGCCATAAGTCTCTCCCGTGCATATCTTACATACTTGTCTCATATCATACTTGGCTATAGCTTCAAAAAAACAAGAATAAAAGCTTTTAAGCAAAAGAGGAGCAACAAAGAGCTTGTAAGCAATAGCATCGAGCCATTTTGCATATCATCTTTGACACCTCATACGTAGCATAGTTGGGATTGAAGATGGCGCGTTTCTCTTATAGGTTGGTGCACATGCATATCTAGCCCATTTGAGCAATCAAGATAGTGTCTCTCTAGTATTCTCACAACAAGAGCATTTTCCGTGGTTGCACATTTTGAGCTCACCCCTTGGTTGTGCGGATCCCATCTATCTTCCGTGTGTGTGTTCCTAGTGATATCATTGGGTTTGATCTATTTGTTTTTACTTGCATTTTTGTGAATCTTATCAACCATATCTATATCTTGACTAACATTTGCTTGAAAGTTTTGCCACCATCCTAACCGAGCTTCTCCATAAGCCTTTTACTTGTAGGTGTGAGAAACAATTCCCGGTACCAATTCCCCTATTATAGCATCGTGAGATCGTACTTGTTACATCCACAATCTTCGAAAAAGGTAACTTTGGTATTATTCTCTCATTTTTCCTACTCACCACCACTCTCTCATGATGGATAGGCCAAGTACTTCTACCAACCCACTCTTCATGGAGCAAGACGACGACATGAACTCATTTGTCACCAAGAGTCACCTCTTTGGTGCACAACGTGCTCTGCATCAAGAGCAATAAGCTATGAGTGAGCGCATAGACAACTTTGCCGCCGACTTGCGACTTTCCAAGCAACATACAAGGGACTACTTTGACCACAAGCTCGACGATGATAGAGGCGGGGTGTCCCGATCTTTCGATGAGATGATAACTATCGATTTGGTGGAGACGACTTTGACGATCCGACTACAAACGTGCAACGACGTTGTGCCTTAGCAATCGCTAAACCAACTCCGAGAGGTTATTGACCACGCCGGAGCACGATCAACCTGACCACGAAGGTCTATTCCTGCAAGCAATCGAAGAACAAGCAAGAATATGATAAAAGCAATCTGAATATCGCGAATATGTATGAAGTATTGATAATGGTGGGGATCCGAAAAGTGGTCTTGGTCTGGTCGTTGGACACAAACGAAGCACACGAAGTTGCAATGGCTAACTTTTAACTAAACAAATCCCAAGGAAAAGCTACTAGATGGATCTACTTATATAGGAGCAAGGGGTGGCGGCCAAGGAGGTGGGAGGACGTCCCAAGGCAGCCTAAAACTAAATCTAGGTCTTACAAGGCCAATGGGCCCAAGTGGAGGTGATGTAACACCTTTGGACTTGTAGTTTGACTCGGATTCTGCTGCAACATTAGATTGTTTCGTCGACAACTCAACGCTCCGGACGAATTTGAAGGTGATTCCAATTGGGTTGGAAAGTGCACGAAATCTAGTTTCCAACAAAAAAAGAATCACCCAATTCGGAGTCCGTATGAAAAACTTGTGTGCATTTTGAGTCAGGTGTGTCTGTGCAGTCCGAATCTGAATCGAGAACGTGAGAGACTTGGAATCTATCTTCTCTTGGGCGAAAAGTGACGTGAGAGAACTTTTTGGACAGCAAATAAACATCTCTTTCTTCCTTATCTTCATATGTGGATTGTACAAATGTCCCATACACCTGCAATTAGACAAAACACAAAAGTGTATGAAGTATTTTTATTCTGGATAACATAAATAGATTATTGAATAGTTTGCACTAGAAATCACCTGACAAATATGCATATATGTAATATTTTTGGTCATATCCAAGGTAGTCATGTCCTCATCATCCTCCCCTTCTTGAAAATAAAGTCGTCCTCGGCGTTGCTTAATCTGAAATGTGGCTAACAAGAGAGACAAGGTGTACATGTTGTATATGTATATGTCATCCATTTTTACTTCCCTTGATTTTTGCATATATGACACATGAATAGATGAGTAACTTGCATAGTTCATAAAATCTAAAGCCAAAAAATTAGCACAAGAAGTAGAAGGCATGAAAATATTGCAACTCAGTTTGCACATATAAGTGAAGCTCTTATTCATTTCAAAAGATTGACAATGTTCATCATTAAACCATCCCAACATTGGTGAATAAACCTTACTTGCATCAAATTTACATACTACAACATGCTTAAATAAGCAAACATGCAATAAGTCATTCAACACAGAATCATCACCAAGATTAGAGGTCATATCAAAATGATTAAACATTGGTTCTCTTGCATCAATAGTTAATTCAATGGGTGCACTCAAAATTGTTGGTATTTCAGTTGTTTGATCACATGACAAAGTTAAATTATCAACGTAGTCCTCTAAAATAGGTGGTGTGATCAAAGTAGTGGGTAGCTCATCAGATGGTGCATTCAAATTGACAAGGCATTCATCATTCTCATGTAGAGATGGAAGATCAGTACCTTTGTCATTACCTCTTATGATCAACTCAGATGATGTAGCCACTCTCGGGGGCGATGTGTCACATGGTGGAGGTGATGTAGTCCTGACAACAACGGATGTGGTTGTCATAGTATGCCTAGTAGTTGAAGGAACAATCATATCAACTCTTGGAATGTGCACCGTGCGCTTGTTCTCCTCGTGGCCAACACGTCGTTTTATTTCCTGTTCAGCTTTGCAAGCAAGATGAAACAAATGGTCCATAGGATAACACTCTTCATGAATTAGTATCTCTTGAATATCACGGTTTAATCCTCCCCAAAATCTATCCATAAAATCATCTTCACTTTCTTCTAAAGAGGAATGCAACAAGGTAGTTTGTAAATCATCATAATATTTTGTTACAGTTTCACTACCTTGTTTTAAGTGTTGCAATTTCTTAATCATGTCACGAGTATAATAAGCAGGGACGAAAGTATGTCGCATCGCAAGTTTCAAATCATCCCAAGTAGTAGGTATATAATCAGGGTGTAACCGACAATATTCACTCCACCAAACCAAAGCATAACCAGTGAAAGAACCAACCGCAACCTTAACCTTTTTATGTTCATCAAAATTATGGGAAGCAAATATATTTTTTATGTCGAACTCCCATTCAATATATAAAGCAGGTTTAAAACGGCCATTAAATGGTGGTATAGATACATTAACCTGATCATGTGCATTTGGATGTTTGTGCACCTCTCGTGACGGTTGTGGTATTTGCAAAGGTGGTGGCACGTCTCCCGCGATCGACAAAGCCCATGAATTGACTCTGGATCCTGTCATGATTAGTAGAACAAGAAACAAAATCCAAAAATAATGTTCCTATAACTACTAGGATGTGGTGGTAAAACGCTCACAGTAAAGCAAATATCAATTTCTTACAAGTTCTTACCATGCAGCAGGCGGTGATCGGCAACCTGCGGTGTCAAGTAACTCCGAATATTGAGTAAAGCGATTGCCAGGGGAGCATACGTATACACGGTGTAGAAATATGTGGAGCTGGGTTGGCTATATATGGTAGCAAAAGATTAGCAATAATCAATTCAAAAATGCAATGTTGAATAAACGCTCAATGACGGTACTGTGCTGGTCCTAGGCTAGACCGGACTAGAGACGCGAGCCTAGAACACTAATAAGGTCACGGCGTAGCACAACTAGCATCAATGAAGGATACTAAGTAGCTCTTGACAGCAAGATATAAGTGAAGATCACAATGGCAGTGAAGATAATGATGAAAAACAACTGCCAAGCAGGATATACAACAACTCTCTCTCCAACTTTCCTGTTGAAAAGTTTGAGACAATTTTCTGATAAATTCTTTCAAAGAATGCTACTAACTCAAGCTTTCCAATGCAAAAAGAATCACTCAATTCCGAGTTGATATGAGGAGTCAAAGAATTCTAAAACTGGCCTGAAAAATTGGAACAAGCTGTGTTCACGAACTTCGGAGGGCAAAAAGACCTATTTAGAAGCCGATTTTGAGGTGTCAAATATTGAACTTGCTTCTGCAACTATTTAGATGCGGCTCGTTGCTAGCTTCAGTTTGAGTACTCACGGAGCCAAAATGGACTTCGTATGAGGAAGATACACCTGTTTTACTGAACAGTGCGCAAAACAGATTCCAATCCGAATTCAGGTACGAGATTGATTCTAGATAGATCCAATTTTTTTCTTCTCTCTTTTTTTTCTCACGCTTTTTTTTTCTTTTTCTTCTCTCTCTTTGTTTTTCTTTCCTTTTTTCTCTTTTTTTTTCTCTATCTTTTTTTTTCTTTGCAAGACAAACTAGATAAGATGCAGATTGGATCAGGCGAAGATGTGAATGACCTCAACTATGATTATGACAATGAACAGTGGGTAGCACGTGGTGGAAATTCATGGATGGGTGGTGGACAGCGGAAGAGATAATGATGCGGCGGTGGCGTGACTAATGTGAACAGAACTCGAAACTCTAAACGAACTAGACACTAAGACCAGCAACTCGACACGACGATGCAACCGATAATTCAACTATGCAAGCAATGAAAAAAAATTTGCAAAGGCTCAGACTGGCTTGGACCAAGGATGAATAGATCTAACTCTTTTTTGTGGCTTTTTCTTGGATAATAGGTAAGAAAATAAATCTAATCTAGGAAAACTGGAAATTCTCACCGAGCAACCTAAAAACTGATACCACTTGATAGAGGCGGGGTGTCCCGATCTTTCGATGAGATGATAACTATCGATTTGGTGGAGACGACTTTGACGATCCGACTACAAACGTGCAACGACGTTGTGCCTTAGCAATCGCTAAACCAACTCCGAGAGGTTATTGACCACGCCGGAGCACGATCAACCTGACCACGAAGGTCTATTCCTGCAAGCAATTGAAGAACAAGCAAGAATATGATAAAAGCAATCTGAATATCGCGAATATGTATGAAGTATTGATAATGGTGGGGATCCGAAAAGTGGTCTTGGTCTGGTCGTTGGACACAAACGAAGCACACGAAATTGCAATGGCTAACTTTTAACTAAACAAATCCCAAGGAAAAGCTACTAGATGGATCTACTTATATAGGAGCAAGGGGTGGGGGCCAAGGAGGTGGGAGGACGTCCCAAGGCAGCCTAAAACTAAATCTAGGTCGTACAAGGCCAATGGGTCCAAGTGGAGGTGATGTAACACCTTTGGACTTGTAGTTTGACTCGGATTCTGCTGCAGCATCAGATTGTTTCATCCATAACTCAATGCTCCGGACGAATTTGAAGGTGATTCCAATTGGGTTGGAAAGTGCACGAAATCTAATTTCCAACAAAAAAAGAATCACCCAATGCGGAGTCCGTATGAAAAACTTGTGTGCGTTTTGAGTCAGGTGTGTCTGTGCAGTCCGAATCTGAATCCAGAACGTGAGAGACTTGGAATCTATCTTCTCTTGGGCCAAAAGTGACGTGAGAGAACTTTTTGGACAGCAAATAAACATCTCTTTCGAACTAAATTGATGTTGAATCTCTGAAAAACTTATTAGAACCATTGGATGTAGTAAGGATGTGGATGTGGTCTTGTGGTGAGAGAAAGCTTCTCCACCATCTCCATGCTAGCCAAGTTGTTGCAGCTCCCTGCGTCTATGATGACGCGCACAGAACGTTCCTTCACCACTCCCTTGGTATGGAACAAATTGTGCCTCTGATTTTGCTCAGCTTGTGTGACCTGCACACTCAAAACACGTTGAGCAACTAAACATTCATACCTGTCAGCGTCTTCAGGAGCCATGTATTGCGTCTCATGATCAGAATCATCTCCACCATGTTCTTCACGTGTAATAAGAGCCAATGTCTCCTCATCATAGTCACTAGCGGACTCATATCCACCATCGGCGGTAGCAATCATCACATGCGGAGATTTGCATTCCCTCGCATAATGACCTCCTCCCTTACAACGACGACAAATAATATCACTTGTGTGCCCTGTTGATGCCATGGAAGAAGAAGAACGCTGTGCAGGCCCCGCAGGTGCGCTCTTGGCAGATAATGGTGGTTGTTCCTGTTTTCTTGTATCACGACTGTAGGAGGCACCTGATTGAGGTGCTGGTGCAGTTGAAGTAGAAGATGCACACGGCGTCCATGAGGAAGGTCGGCCTGCAGAAAAGTTAGTTCGCGCCAATGCTTGTCGATCCTGCACTTCACGTTCAGCTTTACAAGCAAGATGGAATAAACGAGTGATATTAGTATACTCCTTATAGTCTAGAATGGTCTGAATCTCTCTATTTAATCCACCCAGAAAACGTGCAAGCATAGCTTCATTCTCCTCAACAATACCACATCGAATCATGCCAGTTTGTAATTCCTGATAATATTCTTCTACAGAATTTTTTCCTTGTCTTAAACGCTGCAATTTTTGAAGCAATTCACGTTGATAATATGGTGGAACCCAACGCGTACGCATAGCAGTTTTCAAAGCAGCCCAAGTAGTTGGAATAGGATATAATCTACAATGTTCAGACTACCATACACATGCAAAATTAGTGAAAGCACAAACAGCAGCAGCAACTCGTCTCTCCTCAGGATATTGTAAACATGTAAATCGTTGTTCAGTTTCTAACTCCCAAGTAAGATATATATCTGGAACATATCTACCCTCAAATGGTGGAATATTCAATTTCAGTTTAGGAATATGGACATCATCTCGTACCTGAGGTGGTGGTGCAGGCCTACCATTACGAATATATACCTGAGGTCGACCTGCTGGTGTAGGTGCTGGTGGCTGCTCGTAGATCTGATTTTGATCAACCTCATCCTCATAATCGCCCGCATACTCATCATCCTCCTGGCTACCAGCAGCAGCAGTAGCAGGAGCTAAAGAAACACCAACAGCAATAGCAGCGGCACCAGAATTTTGTCCTGGCTCAATAGGAACACGCTGTGCTCGTCCATACTGATTCGGAAGGGGGCGTAGTTGTTGTTGTTGCAGAGGTGCGACAGGTGCAGCCGGTGGTGGAAGACGCGCAAGCAGTTCATTAAATCTGTTATCGAGCTTTGTTTCGAACGTCTTCTCAAGGCCAGTAATCTTCTCCATGGCCTCTTCAAAATTGTTCAGCACATCTTGCACCTGTTCAGTCATCATTTGCTGAAACTTATCATGAAGCTCCTTGTTCGATAAGTTCTCCCAGTCAATCTCGTCGGCTTGTGATCCTGGCATGGTTAGCAGCAATAGAAACACACAAGAATATGATCCTACAGACTACTAAGAAGTGGTGGTGGTGTATCACAAATCCGTCAAGCAAATCTCAAATTCTTACCAGTTCTTACCCAGCAGCAGGCGGTGATCGGCAACCGTTGTAGTCAAAACTCTCAAAGCTTGGATAGAGCGATTACCAGGGAGAGTCAAACGCACGACGTAGATGTATGTGGAGCTGGGAAGGCTTATAATATGGTAGCAAAAAGGGTCAGTAATAATCAATTCAGAGATGCAAAGTTGAATAAACGCTCAACGACGGTACTGTGCTGGTCCTAGGCTAGACTGTGCTAGAGATGCGAGCCTAGAACACCAACAAAATCACGGCGCGACACGTAAACAAGGGAAAAGCACACTCTGAATTTTTTTTCGCTCTTTTTTTTGCGCTCTTTTTTTTGCGCTGCTTTTTTTTTGCGAAAAATCACTATAATGGCGAGTGTCTCAAAACTCTTCCTAGCTCAAACGGACAGGATGGGCACGAAATTTTTTCGACCAATTTTTTTTTTTCGACTGCCCGGACCCAGAAACTGGAAACGGGTCAAAAAAACTTCCTATAATGGCACCTGTCTCAAAACACTCAGAAACACCTGAAAATAGGATAGCCAGAAATTTTTTCGAAAAATGCGTTTTCGAAAAATTTTGGGCCTAAACGGAGCGTGGCTACCCGACTCCGGCAAGGAAAAATTTTGCGCTGCTTTTTTTTTCCGAAACCTACTCCGGCAAGGAAACACGAATCGGAATCTAGATGGATCTCGAAAACAAACCTAATATGCAAGGAACTTGGATTGGTGGTGGATATATGGTGGTGGTAGATGGCAGCGGTGGTGGTAGCGGTGGTAGTATATGGATATGGATCGGTGGTGGTATATGGACACGGATTGGTGGTGGTATATGGATACGGATTCGGAGTGGTGGCGGATAAGCGGTGGTGGTAGATGGCAGGGTTGATGATGATGGTGCGACGGCGGCGTGACAACTTATGACCAGAACTCGAAACTCTAAAAGACTAGACTCTAAGACCAGCAACTAGACACGACGATGCAACCGCAAATTCAACAAAGCAAAACCCTAAAAAGATTATGCAAAGGCTCAGATTGGTTCGGATATGATGAACTAACCCTAAATTTTTTTTGTGGCTTTTTCGTGGACTGTAGGTATGAGGAACAGACTCGATCTAAACTACGAAAAACTGTAAAATCTCACCGAGCAACCTGGAAATCTGATACCACTTGATAGAGGCGGAGGTGTCCCGTCTTTCGATGAGATGATGGATTTCGCATTGGTGGAAGTCGACTTTGACGATCCGACTACGAACGTGCGAGGACGTCGCGCCTTAGCAATCGCTAAACCAACTCCGAGAGGTTATTGACCACGCCGGAGCACGATCAACCTGACCACGAGGGTCTGTTTCCTGCGAGCAAACGAAGAACAAGCAAGAAACTGAGATTGCAATCTGGATATTGCGAATATAAGATGAAAGCTTTATTGATCAAGGTGGGGTTCTGTGACGCCTTTGTCTGGTCGTTGAACACAAACGAAGTACGCGAAGTTGCAGCTATGGCGAACTTTTAATCTAAACAAAACCCAAAGTCTAAACGATGCCCTAAGGGCTGTATATATGGAGGAAGAGGGGGGAATTTCGTGGCCCTTGGTGGAGGGGTCCGAAATCAACCCTATCTCTTGTTTCCCCACACATACGGACTCTAAAAATAGCCTATACTTATGTATTTCGAAATTACATGGGCCTGGCCCAATAATAAGGTGACGCAGCACCTAAAATAGCCTCGGGACGAAATTTGTGAAGTGGCATCTTGTATATTTCGTCCAAGGCTTCATGCACCCATTATGGTGGCTTCAAAGTCCTGAAATCATCACTTGTAACTCCGTTCTTGTTCCCCTTGCGCATGCCATCATCTCCATGCTTGTTCTTGCTCCAATGTTCATCCTTCTCTAAGCTAGGCCCTTCATTTGTAAGCAAAACAAATGTATCCAATTTAGGCAGCATCATATTCTCATGAACATTAGAATCATTACCAAGAAACGAAAGTACCTGGTAATTTAGTTGGCGTGCACGAGCTCTAGTAATTGGTCCAGTATGTATAGCAGCAGGGGCTGTGGGTGTAACAACTCCGAGATGCAAGCCATTAGAATCATTGGATGTAGTAAGGATGTGGATGTGGTCAGGTATTGACTTGATAGAGGCGGAGGTGTCCCGTCTTTCGATGAGATGATGGATTTCGCTTTGGTGGAAGTCGACTTTGACGATCCGACTACGAACGTGCGAGGACATCGCGCCTTAGCAATCGCTAAACCAACTCCGAGAGGTTATTGACCACACCGGAGCACGATCAACCTGACCACGAGGGTCTGTTTCCTGCGAGCAAACGAAGAACAAGCAAGAAACTAAGATTGCAATCTAGATATTGCGAATATAAGATGAAAGCTTTATTGATCAAGGTGGGGTTCTGTGACGCCTTTCTCTGGTCGTTGAACACAAACGAAGTACGCGAAGTTGCAGCTATGGCGAACTTTTAATCTAAACAAAACCCAAAGTCTAAACGATGCCCTAAGGGCTGTATATATGGAGGAAGAGGGGGGAATTTCGTGGCCCTTGGTGGAGGGGTCCGAAATCAACCCTATCTCTTGTTTCCCCACACATACGGACTCTAAAAATAGCCTATACTTATGTATTTCGAAATTACATGGGCCTGGCCCAATAATAAGGTGACGCAGCACCTAAAATAGCCTCGGGACGAAATTTATGAAGTGACATCTTGTATATTTCGTCCAAGGCTTCATGCACCCATTATGGTGGCTTCAAAGTCCTGAAATCATCACTTGTAACTCCGTTCTTGTTTCCCTTGCACATGCCATCATCTTCATGCTTGTTCTTGCTCCAATGTTCATCCTTCTCCAAGCTAGACCCTTCATTTGTAAGCAAAACAAATGTATCCAATTTAGGCAGCATCATATTCTCATGAACATTAGAATCATTACCAAGAAACGAAAGTACCTGGTAATTTAGTTGGCGTGCGCGAGCTCTAGTAATTGGTCCAGTATGTATAGCAGCAGGGCCTGTGGGTGTAACAATGGTATTGATGTCTTCATCATCCTCCCCTTCTTGAAATGAAGTCGTCCTCGACGGAAACTCATCTTCCTCACCCAAATAAGGCTTCAAATCTGCAATGTTAAAAGTGGGACTAACCCCAAAATCTGCAGGCAGCTCAAGTTTATATGCATTATCATTTATTTTCTCTAACACCTTAAAGGGACCATCAGCACGTGGCATTAACTTTGATTTGCGCAAATCAGAAAATCTATCCTTACGCAAATGTAACCAAACAAGATCTCCAGGTGCAAACACAACATGTTTTCTACCCTTATCTCCAGCAAGTTTATATTTAGCATTCATACGCTCAATGTTTTCCTTAGTTAACTCATGCATTTTTAAAATCAATTCAGCACGTTGTTTAGCATCAAAATCAACCTTCTCCGAAGATGGAAGAGGCAACAAATCAATAGGTGCACGAGGTAGGAAACCATACACAACTTCAAAAGGGCACATCTTAGTAGTAGAATGCAATGAACGATTATAAGCAAATTCAATATGAGGCAAGCATTCCTCCCACATTTTCTTATTATTCTTCAAAACAACCCTAAGCATAGTAGACAACGTTCTATTGACTACTTCAGTTTGTCCATCGGTTTGGGGGTGACAAATAGTACTAAAAAGCAGTTTAGTCCCCAACTTAGCCCATAAACATCTCCAAAAGTGGCTAAGAAATTTAGTATCACGATCTGAAACAATAGTATTTGGCACACCATGCAAGCGAATAATTTCACGAAAGAACAAATCAGCAACATTAACAGCATCATCGCTTTTATGACATGGTATAAAGTGTGCCATTTTCGAGAATCTATCCACGACAACAAATATGCTATCCCTCCTGATAGAAGCGGGGGTGTCCCGATCTTTCGATGAGATGATAACTATCGATTTGGTGGAGACGACTTTGACAATCCGACTACGAACGTGCACAACGTTGCGCCTTAGCAATCGCTAAACCAATCTCCTGAGGTTACTGACGATGCTGGAAGCACGGTCAGCCTGACCACGAAGGTCTATTCCTGCAAGCAATCGAAGAACGAGCAAGAATATGATAAAGCAATCTGAATATTGCAAATATATATGAAGTATTGATAATGGTGGGGATCCGGAAGCGGTCTTGGTCTGGTCGTTGGACACAGACGAAGTACACGAAGTTGCAATGGCTAACTTTTAACTAAACAAATCCCAAGGAAAAGCTACTAGATGGATCTACTTATATAGGAGCAAGGGGTGGCGGCCAAGGAGGTGGGAGGACGTCCCAAGGCAGCCTAAAACTAAATCTAGGTCGTACAAGGCCAATGGGCCCAAGTGGAGGTGATGTAACACCTTTGGACTTGTAGTTTGACTCGGATTCTGCTGCAGCATCAGATTGTTTCGTCCACAACTCAACGCTCCGGACGAATTTGAAGGTGATTCCAATTGGGTTGGAAAGTGCACGAAATCTAGTTTCCAACAAAAAAAAGAATCACCCAATTCGGAGTCCGTGATAGAGGCGAGGGTCCCGATCTTTCGATGAGATGATAACTATCGATTTGGTGGAGATGACTTTGACAATCCGACTACAAACGTGCATGACGTTGCGCCTTAGCAATCGCTAAACCAATCTCCTGAGGTTACTGACGATGCTGGAAGCACGGTCAGCCTGACCACGAAGGTCTATTCCTGCAAGCAATCGAAGAACGAGCAAGAATATGATAAAGCAATCTGAATATTGCAAATATATATGAAGTATTGATAATGGTGGGGATCTCGAAGCGGTCTTGGTCTGGTCGTTGGACACAAACGAAGTACACGAAGTTGCAATGGCTAACTTTTAACTAAACAAATCCCAAGGAAAAGCTACTAGATGGATCTACTTATATAGGAGCAAGGGGTGGCGGCCAAGGAGGTGGGAGGACGTCCCAAGGCAGCCTAAAACTAAATCTAGGTCGTACAAGGCCAATGGGCTCAAGTGGAGGTGATGTAACACCTTTGGACTTGTAGTTTGACTCGGATTCTGCTGCAGCATCAGATTGTTTCGTCCACAACTCAACTCTCCGGACGAATTTGAAGGTGATTCCAATTGGGTTGGAAAGTGCACGAAATCTAGTTTCCAACAAAAAAAGAATCACCCAATTCGGAGTCCGTATGAAAAACTTGTGTCCGTTTTGAGTCAGGTGTGTCTGTGCAGTCCGAATCTGAATCCAGAACGTGAGAGACTTGGACTCTATCTTCTCTTGGGCCAAAAGTGACGTGAGAGAACTTTTTGGACAGAAAATAAACATCTCTTTCTTCCTTATCTTCATATGTGGATTGTACAAATGTCCCATACACCTGCAATTAGACAAAACACAAAAGTGTGTGAAGTATTTTTGTTCTGGATAACATAAATAGATTATTGAATAGTTTGCACTAGAAATCACCTGACAAATATGCATATATGCAATATTTTTGGTCATATCCAAGGTAGTCATGTCCTCATCATCCTCCCCTTCTTGAAAATAAAGCCGTCCTCGGCGTTGGTTAATCTGAAATGTGGCTAACAAAAGAGACAAGGTGTACATTTCCCTTGATTTTTGCATATATGACACATGAATAGATGAGTAACTTGCATAGTTCATAAAATCTAAAGCCAAAAAATTAGCACAAGAAGTAGAAGGTATGAAAATATTGCAACTCAGTTTGCACATATAAGTGAAGCTCTTATTCATTTCAAAAGATTGACAATGTTCATCATTAAACCATCCCAACATTGGTGAATAAACCTTACTTGCATCAAATTTACATGCTACAACATGCTTAAATAAGCAAACATGCAATAAGTCATTCAACACAGAATCATCACCAAGATTACAGGTCATATCAAAATGATTAATCATTGGTTCTTTTGCATCAATAGTTAATTCAATGGGTGCACTCAAAATTGTTGGTATTTCAGTTGTTTGATCACATGGCAAAGTCAAATTATCAACGTAGTCCTCTAAAATAGGTGGTGTGATCAAAGTAGTGGGTAGCTCATCAGATGGTGCATTCAAATTGACAAGGCATTCATCATTCTCATGTAGAGATGGAAGATCAGTACCTTTGTCATTACCTCTTATGATCAACTCAGATGATGTAGCCACTCTCGGGGGCGATGTGTCACATTGTGGAGGTGATGTAGTCCTGACAACAACGGATGTGGTTGTCATAGTATGCCTATTAGTTGAAGGAACAATCATATCAACTCTTGGAATGTGCACCGTGCGCTTGTTCTCCTCGTGGCCAACACGTCGTTTTATTTCCTGTTCAGCTTTGCAAGCAAGATGAAACAAATGGTCCATAGGATAACACTCTTCATGAATTAGTATCTCTTGAATATCACGGTTTAATCCTCCCCAAAATCTATCCATAAAATCATCTTCACTTTCTTCTAAAGAGGAATGCAACAAGGTAGTTTGTAAATCATCATAATATTTTGTTACAGTTTCACTACCTTGTTTTAAGTGTTGCAACTTCTTAATCATGTCACGAGTATAATAAGCAGGGACGAAAGTATGTCGCATGGCAAGTTTCAAATCATCCCAAGTAGTAGGTATATAATCAGGGTGTAACCGACAATATTCACTCCACCAAACCAAAGCATAACCAGTGAAAGAACCAACCGCAACCTTAACCTTTTTATGTTCATCGAAATTATGGGAAGCAAATATTTTTTTTATGTCGAACTCCCATTCAATATATAAAGCAGGTTTAAAACGGCCATTAAATGGTGGTATAGATACATTAACCTGATCATGTGCATTTGGATGTTTGTGCACCTCTCGTGACGGTTGTGGTATTTGCAAAGGTGGTGGCACGTCTCCCGCGATCGACAAAGCCCATGAATTGACTCTGGATCCTGTCATGATTAGTAGAACAAGAAACAAAACCCAAAAATAATGTTCCTATAACTACTAGGATGTGGTGGTAAAACGCTCACAGTAAAGCAAATATCAATGTCTTACAAGTTCTTACCATGCAGCAGGCGGTGATCGGCAACCAGCGGTGTCAAGTAACCCCGAATATTGAGTAAAGCGATTGCCAGGGGAGCGTACGTATACACGGTGTAGAAATATGTGGAGCTGGGTTGGCTATATATGGTAGCAAAAGATTAGCAATAATCAATTCAGAGATGCAATGTTGAATAAACGCTCAACGACAGTACTGTGCTGGTCCTAGGCTAGACCGGACTAGAGACGCGAGCCTAGAACACTAATGAGGTCACAGCGTAGCACAATTAGAATCAATCAAGGATACTAAGTAGCTCTGGACAGCAAGATATAAGTGAAGATCACAACGGTAGTGAAGGTAATGATGAAAAACAACTGCCAAGCAGGATATACAACAACTCTCTCCAACTTTCCTCTTGAAAAGTTTGAGCCAATTTTCTGATAAATTCTTTCAAAGAATGCTACTAACTCAAGCTTTCCAATGCAAAAAGAATCACTCAATTCCGAGTTGATATGAGGAGTCAAAGAATTCTAAAACTGGCCTGAAAAATTGGAACAAGCTGTGTTCACGAACTTCGGAGGGCAAAAAGACCTATTTAGAAGCCGATTTTTAGGTGTCAAATATTGAACTAGCTTCTGCAACTATTTAGATGCGGCTCGTTGCTAGCTTCAGTTTGAGTACTCACGGAGCCAAAACGGACTTCGTATGAGGAAGATACACCTGTTTTACTGAACAGTGCGCAAAACAGATTCCAATCCGAATTCAGGTACGAGATTGATTCTAAATAGATCCAATTTTTTTTCTTCTCTCTTTTTTTTCTCACGCTTTTTTTTCTTTTTCTTCTCTCTCTTTTTTTTTCTTTCCTTTTTTCTTATTTTTTTCTCTATCTTTTTTTTTCTTTCAAAGACAAACTAGATAAGATGCAGATTGGATCAGGCGAAGATGTGAATGACCTCAACTATGATTATGACAATGAACAGTGGGTAGCACGTGGTGGAAATTGATGGATGGGTGGTGGACAGCGGAAGAGATAATGATACAGTGGTGGCGTGACTAATGTGAACAGAACTCGAAACTCTAAACGAACTAGACACTAAGACCAGCAACTCGACACGACAATGCAACCGATAATTCAACTATGCAAGCAATGAATAGAAAATTGCAAAGGCTCAGACTGGCTTGGATAAAGGATGAATAGATCTAACTCTTTTTTGTGGCTTTTTCTTGGACAATAGGTAAGAAAATAAATCTAATCTAGGAAAACTGGAAATTCTCACCGAGCAACCTGAAAACTGATACCACTTGATAGAGGCGAGGGTCCCGATCTTTCGATGAGATGATACCTATCGATTTGGTGGAGACGACTTTGACAATCCGACTACAAACGTGCACGACGTTGCGCCTTAGCAATCGCTAAACCAATCTCCTGAGGTTACTGACGATGCTGGAAGCACGGTCAGCCTGACCACGAAGGTCTATTCCTGCAAGCAATCGAAGAACGAGCAAGAATATGATAAAGCAATCTGAATATTGCAAATATATATGAAGTATTGATAATGGTGGGGATCCGGAAGCGGTCTTGGTCTGGTCGTTGGACACAAACGAAGTACACAAAGTTGCAATGGCTAACTTTTAACTAAACAAATCCCAAGGAAAAGCTACTAGATGGATCTACTTATATAGGAGCAAGGGGTGGCGGCCAAGAAGGTGGGAGGACGTCCCAAGGCAGCCTAAAACTAAATCTAGGTCGTACAAGGCCAATGGGCCCAAGTGGAGGTGATGTAACACCTTTGGACTTGTAGTTTGACTCGAATTCTGCTGCAGCATCAGATTGTTTCGTCCACAACTCAACGCTCCGGACAAATTTGAAGGTGATTCCAATTGGGTTGGAAAGTGCACGAAATCTAGTTTCCAACAAAAAAAGAATCACCCAATTCGGAGTCCGTATGGAAAACTTGTGTCCGTTTTGAGTCAGGTGTGTCTGTGCAGTCCGAATCTGAATCCAGAACGTGAGAGACTTGGACTCTATCTTCTCTTGGGCCAAAAGTGACGTGAGAGAACTTTTTGGACAGAAAATAAACATCTCTTTCTTCCTTATCTTTATATGTGGATTGTACAAATGTCCCATACACCTGCAATTAGACAAAACACAAAAGTGTGTGAAGTATTTTTGTTCTGGATAACATAAATAGATTATTGAATAGTTTGCACTAGAAATGACCTGACAAATATGCATATATGCAATATTTTTGGTCATATCCAAGGTAGTCATGTCCTCATCAGTCCGTATGAAAAACTTCTGTGCGTTTTGAGTCAGGTATGTCTGTGCAGTCCGAATCTGAATCCAGAACGTGAGAGACTTGGACTCTATCTTCTCTTGGGCCAAAAGTGACGTGAGAGAACTTTTTGTACAGCAAATAAACATCTCTTTCTTCCTTATCTTCATATGTGGATTGTACAAATGTCCCATACACCTGCAATTAGACAAAACACAAAAGTGTATGAAGTATTTTTGTTCTGGATAACATAAATACATTATTGAATAGTTTGCACTAGAAATCACCTGACAAATATGCATATATGCAATATTTTTGGTCATATCCAAGGTAGTCATGTCCTCATCACCTCCCCTTCTTTGTTCGAGGTAAACCTAAAACAAAGTCCATAGATATATCCTCCCAAGGAACACTAGGTACAGGCAAAGGCATATATAAACCATGAGGATTGAGTCGTGACTTAGCTTTTTGACATGGAGTGCAGCGAGCAATAAAACGCTCAACATCCCGTCTCATCTTTGGCCAAAAGAAATGTGTAGCAAGTACGTCCTCCATCTTCTTCACGCCAAAGTGTCCCATTAATCCTCCTCCATGCGCCTCCTGCAACAACAAAAGACGAACGGAGCTAGCTGGAATGCATAGCTTGTTAGCACGAAACACAAATCCATCGTTAACAACAAACTTGTTCCACATTCTTCCTTCTTTACAATTCTGCATTACATCTTTAAAATCAGCATCATGCACATATTGATCTTTGATGGTCTCCAAACCAAATATTTTGAAGTCAAGTTGTGAAAGCATAGTATAGCGACGAGACAAAGCATCAGCAATAACATTTTCTTTTCCCTTCTTGTGTTTAATGACATAAGGGAAAGTCTCAATGAATTCAACCCATTTAGCATGTCTACGATTCAGTTTAGCTTGACTTTTAATATGTTTCAATGATTCATGATCAGAATGTATAACAAATTCTTTGTGCCATAAATAATGTTGCCATGTTTCTAAAGTCCGAACAAGAGCATATAATTCTTTATCATAAGTAGAATAATTCAGACTAGGCCCACTCAATTTTTCAGAAAAGTATGCAACAGGTTTGCCATCTTGTAATAACACACCTCCTAATCCAATTCCACTAGCATCACATTCAAGCTCAAAAGTCTTATTAAAATCAGGAAGTTGGAGTAAAGGAGCATGTGTCAACTTATCTTTCAATACCGTGAAGGCTTCTTCCTGTGCGGTACCCCAAAGAAAAGGCACATCTTTCTTTGTAAGCTCATTGAGAGGTGCAGCAATGGTGCTGAAATCTCTCACAAAACGCCTATAGAATCCAGCGAGGCCAAGAAAACTCCTCACTTGTGTGACCGTGTTGGGCTGCGGCCAACTCTCAATAGCTTCAATCTTGGCTTTATCAACTTCAATTCCCTGTGGAGTAACAACATAGCCAAGAAAAGATACTCGGTCGGTGCAAAAGGTGCACTTCCCAAGGTTACCAAACAAACGTGCATCACGTAGAGCAATAAAAACAGCACGTAAATGTTCCAAATGTTCCTCCAAAGATCTGCTATAAATCAATATGTCATCAAAGTAAACTACCACAAATCGTCCAATGAAAGCACGTAAAACTTCGTTCATTAATCTCATGAAAGTACTAGGTGCATTAGTTAACCCAAAAGGCATGACTAACCACTCATATAATCCAAACTTAGTTTTAAATGCTGTTTTCCATTCATCTCCCAATTTCATACGAATTTGATGGTAGCCACTACGCAAATCAACTTTGGAGAATGTTGTAGAGCCACTCAATTCATCAAGCATATCATCTAGCCTAGGAATAGGATGACGATAACGAATAGTAATATTATTAATGCCTCTACAATCAACACACATACGTGATGTACCATCCTTTTTCGGCACTAGAATAATAGGAACAACACAAGGACTAAGGGATTCGCGTATATAACCTTTGTCGAGAAGCTCTTGTACTTGACGCATAATCTCCTTCGTCTCCTCTGGATTGGTACGGTATGGTGCACGGTTTGGCAGTGAAGCACCGGGAATTAAGTCAATCTGATGCTCAATCCCTCGAATAGGCGGTAATCCCGGTGGCACGTCTTGTGGAAAAACGTCAGCGAACTCCTGCAAAATGTTAGTGACAGCAGGAGGCAAAGAGGAAGGCACGTCCTCGAATGAAAATAATGCCTCTTTGCACACAAAAGCATAGCAAACAGATTTGCTGAAATCTAGCTCATCAATATCAGATTTGGTGGCAAATAAACATGCACTTTTCAATTTAATTTCAGAAGCAACACTAGATGGTTTATTATTAGGCTTGATTTGTTGCTCAAATTCTTTTGCCACAATCTGATTTTCACTCTTATTCTTCTCCTGTTGTGCTTTATTAGCTCTATTAATATCATCTTTCAAAATGGAATCAGGAGTCATAGGAAGCAAAGTAATATTTTTATCCTTATGAACAAGAGTATAGTGATTGTTTCTACCATGGTGTACAGAATTTTTATCAAATTGCCATGGTCTACCAAGTAATAAGGAACATGCTTGCATAGGTACCACATCACAATCAACATAATCAGCATATGTAGAGATACTAAAATGCACACGAACAGTACGTGTTACCTTAACCTTGCCGC
The DNA here is from genome assembly GCF_018294505.1 of Triticum aestivum. Lineage (NCBI taxonomy): Eukaryota > Viridiplantae > Streptophyta > Magnoliopsida > Poales > Poaceae > Triticum > Triticum aestivum. The sequence continues at coordinate 251,584,697 of NC_057806.1, read as the reverse complement.
TGTTGTTGAACCATTGGATGTAGTAAGGATGTGGATGTGGTCTTGTGGTGAGAGAAAGCTTCTCCACCATCTCCATGCTAGCCAAGTTGTTGCAGCTCCCTCCGTCTATGATGACGCGCACAGAACGTTCCTTCACAACTCCCTTGGTATGGAACAAATTGTGCCTCTGATTTTGCTCAGCTTGTGTGACCTGCACACTCAAAACACGTTGAGCAACTAAACATTCATACCTGTCAGCGTCTTCAGGAGCCATGTATTGCGTCTCATGATCAGAATCATCTCCACCATCTTCTTCACGTGTAATAAGAGCCAATGTCTCCTCATCATAGTCACTAGCGGACTCATATCCACCATCCGCGGTAGCAATCATCACACGCGGAGATTTGCATTCTCTCGCATAATGACCTCCTCCCTTACAACGACGACAAATAATATCACTTGTGTGCCCTGTTGATGCCCTGGAAGAAGAAGAACTCTGTGCAGGCCCGGCAGGTGCGCTCTTGGCAGATAATGGTGGTTGTGCCAGTTTTCTTGTATCACGACTGGAGGTGGCACCGGATGGAGGTGCTGGTGCAGTTGAAGTAGAAGATGCACGTGGTGTCCATGATGAAGGTCGGCCTGCAGAAAAGTTAGTTCGCCCCAATGCTTGTCGATCCTGCACTTCACGTTCAGCTTTACAAGCAAGATGGAATAAACGAGTGATATTAGTATACTCCTTATAGTCTAGAATGGTCTGAATCTCTCTATTTAATCCACCCAGAAAACGTGCAAGCATAGCTTCATTCTCCTCAACAATACCACATCTAATCATGCCAGTTTGTAATTCCTGATAATATTCTTCTACAGAATTTTTCCCTTGTCTTAAACGCTGCAATTTTTGAAGCAATTCACGTTGATAATATGGTGGAACCCAACGCGTACGCATAGCAGTTTTCAAAGCAGCCCAAGTAGTTGGAATAGGATATAATCCACAATGCTCAGACCACCATACACATGCAAAACTAGTGAAAGCACAAACAACAGCAGCAACTCGTCTCTCCTCAGGATATTGTAAACATGTAAATCGTTGTTCAGTTTCTAACTCCCAAGGAAGATATATATCAGGAACATATCTACCCTCAAATGGTGGAATATTCAATTTCAGTTTAGGAATATGGACATCATCTCGTACCTGAGGTGGTGGTGCAGGCCTACCATTACGAATATATACCTGAGGTCGACCTGCTGGTGGTGGTACAGGTGGCTGCACGTAGTGTTGATTTTGATCAACCTCATCCTCATAATCTCCCACATAATCATCCTCCTCCGCATCAGCAGCAGGAGCCACAGAAGTATCAACAACAGCACCAACAGTTTGGCCAAACGCAAGAGGAACACGGCTTGCTCGGCGGAGGTCTGCTTCGCGACGTGGAGGTAGTCGTTGTTGTTGCTGTTTGAGAGGTGCGTTAGATGCAGCGGGTGGTGGTGGTGGAAGACGCGCGAGCAATTCATTAAACTTGTTATCGAGCTTTGTTTCGAACGTCTTCTCAAAGCCAGTGATCTTCTCCATGGCCTCTTCAAAATTGTTCAGCACATCTTGCACCTGTTCAGTCATCATTTGCTGAAACTTATCATGAAGCTCCTTGTTCGATAAATTCTCCCAGTCAATCTCGTTGGCTTGTGATCCTGGCATGGTTAGCAGCAATAGAAACACACAAGAATATGATCCTAGAGACTACGAACAAGTGGTGGTGGTGGGTGTCACAAATCCGTCAAGCAAATCTCAAATTCTTACCAGTTCTTACCCAGCAGCAGGCGGTGATCGGCAACCGTTGTAGTCAAAAACTCTCAAAGCTTGGATAGAGCGATTACCAGGGAGAGTCAAACGCACGACGTAGATGTATGTGGAGCTGGGAAGGCTTATAATATGGTAGCAAAAAGGGTCAGCAATAATCAATTCAGAGATGCAAAGTTGAATAAACGCTCAACGACGGTACTGTGCTGGTCCTAGGCTAGACTGTGCTAGAGACGCGAGCCTAGAACACTAACAAAATCACGGCGCGGCACGTAAACAAGGGAAAAGCACACTCTGGAATTTTTTTTTCGCTCTTTTTTTTTTGCGCTCTTTTTTTTTGCGCTGCTTTTTTTTTTTGCGAAAAATCACTATAATGGCGAGTGTCTCAAAACTCTTCTTAACTCAAACTGACAGGATGGGCACCAAATTTTTTTTGACCAATTTTTTTTTTGACTGCCCGGACCCAAAAACTGGAAACGGGTCAAAAAAAACTTCCTATAATGGCACCTGTCTCAAAACACTCAGAAACACCTAAAAACAGGATAGCCAGAATTTTTTTTTTCCGAAACCTACTCCGGCAAGGAAACACGAATCGGAATGTAGATGGATCTCGAAAACAAACCTAATATGACAAGAACTCGGATTGGTGGTGGATATATGGTGGTGGTATATGGCAGCGGTGGTGGTAGCGGTGGTAGTATATGGATATGGATCGGTGGTGGTATATGGACACGGATTGGTGGTGGTATATGGATACGGATTCGGAGCGGTGGTGGTAGATGGCAGGGGCGATGATGATGGTGCGGCGGCGGCGTGACAACTTATGACCAGAACTCGAAACTCTAAAAGACTAGACTCTAAGACCAGCAACTAGACCGACGATGCAACCGCAAATTCAACAAAGCAAAACCCTAAAAAGATTATGCAAAGGCTCAGATTGGTTCGGATATGATGAACTAACCCTAATTTTTTTTGTGGCTTTTTCGTGGACTGTAGGTATGAAGAACAGACTCGATCTAAACTACGAAAAACTGTAAAATCTCACCGAGCAACCTGGAAATCTGATACCACTTGATAGAGGCGGAGGTGCCCCGTCTTTCGATGAGATGATGGATTTCTCTTTGGTGGAAGTCGACTTTGACGATCCGACTACGAACGTGCGAGGACGTCGTGCCTTAGCAATCGCTAAACCAACTCCGAGAGGTTATTGACCACACCGGAGCACGATCAACCTGACCACGAGGGTCTGTTTCCTGCGAGCAAATGAAGAACAAGCAAGAAACTAAGATTGCAATCTGGATATTGCAAATATAAGATGAAAGCTTTATTGATCAAGGTGGGGTTCTGTGACGCCTTTGTCTGGTCGTTGAACACAAACGAAGTACGCGAAGTTGCAGCTATGGCGAACTTTTAATCTAAACAAAACCCAAAGTCTAAACGATGCCCTAAGGGCTGTATATATGGAGGAAGAGGGGGGGAATTTCGTGGCCCTTGGTGGAGGGGTCCGAAATCAACCCTATCTCTTGTTTCCCCACAGATACGGACTCTAAAAATAGCCTATACTTATGTATTTCGAAATTACATGGGCCTGGCCCAATAATAAGGTGACGCAGCATCTAAAATAGCCTTGGGACGAAATTTATGAAGTGGCATCTTGTATATTTCGTCCAAGGCTTCATGCACCCATTATGGTGGCTTCAAAGTCCTGAAATCATCACTTGTAACTCCGTTCTTGTTTCCCTTGCGCATGCCATCATCTCCATGCTTGTTCTTGCTCCAATGTTCATCCTTCTCCAAGCTAGGCCCTTCATTTGTAAGCAAAACAAATGTATCCAATTTAGGCAGCATCATATTCTCATGAACATTAGAATCATTACCAAGAAACGAAAGTACCTGGTAATTTAGTTGGCGTGCGCGAGCTCTAGTAATTGGTCCAGTATGTATAGCAGCAGGGCCTGTGGGTGTAACAATGGTATTCATGTCCTCATCAATAAACATCTCTTTCTTCCTTATCTTCATATGTGGATTGTACAAATGTCCCATACACCTGCAATTAGACAAAACACAAAAGTGTGTGAAGTATTTTTGTTCTGGATAACAAAAATAGAATATTGAATAGTTTGCACTAGAAATCACCTGACAAATATGCATATATGCAATATTTTTGGTCATATCCAAGGTAGTCATGTCCTTATCAGACGATCACAATCAAGAGAATGATGCAAGGATGGACGAAATTCGTGTTTTGTTGCTCAACGCTCGTCTTCAACTTCAAGAAGGAGCGTTCAAGCCGCCACTCCGACTTCACCCTATCCGGTTCAAGTACACCGTCTTCGCACACTCTTCGTCGAGCCACGCACACCGACCGTCAAGCAAACCTCAATCCTCTACGCGACACCGACTCGCAAGAGCATCGACGACGTCAAACCCAAGAAGCCTTTGCGCTAGCACGAGAACGGCAACGTCAATGCCAACATGAAGAGGAAGAAAGCGCGCGTCTATACCAACATGCACAAGATGCCGAGACTCAACATCAAGAACAGCAACTCTGTGACGCTCAAGCACTTGCGGCACAACAAGCTCTACGCGATTCAAGTCGAGCCGTTGCCGACCGAGGACGTCAAGCCCGTGAACAAGAGGAAGCACTTCGCGAAGAAATTCAAGAACAAAGATTTCAAACTCGCGTGCATCGTCAAGTTCCTCCTCGAGCTCGTGAAGCTCCCCATCAAGCTCGACAACACCATCAAGTTCATCGAGGGCATGAAGACAATGAACATCCTCCTCGAGAAGAGCAACATGAGGTTGACAACCTTCCACGTCAAGAGCACCACGAGTTGAACAATCATCTACAACATGGTCGTCATCATCCCTGACCCCAATACAATGAAGAGCAACGCTACGACAAGCTCAAGTTCACAATGCCCAAGTTCAATGGAAGCAACGATCCTGAAGAGTACCTTTCATGGGCATTGAATGTTGACAAGATCTTCCGTTTGCACAATTATGAAGAAGAGAAGAAGATCGCGATGGCATCCCTTGAGTTCCAAGACTATGTCCTTATTTGGTGGGAACAAGTCATTGAGCGCCGAGAGGCAAGAGGTGATCCACCCATCACTACTTGGGAGCAAATGAAGGATGTCATGAGAGCACATTTCGTCCCTACCTACTACAACCGCGACCTCTTCAAGAAACTCCAACTCAAGCACAGAACCAAGAGCATTGAAGAATACTACAAGGAGATGAAGATTGCAATGATAAGAGCCAATGTCATTGAAGATGATGAGCAAACAATGGCACGCTTCTTGAATGGCCTCAACCATCGCATCAAGAAGATCGCGGACTTCCAACCATACTCAAATCTCATCGAGGTAGTGCACCAAGCCACCAAAGCGGAACGCCAAGTGCAAGATGATTTCAACTATGCCAAGTACTCGTCCAAGACCTACGGCTCCTCTTATCAAGCTCCCGCGACTTCGGCAACTCCTACCTCAACTAGAGCATCACCAAGTACCGGCGACAAGTCAAGTTACAAGAAGACTTTGACAAGCGCAAGTCGTCCTCCTACTACAAGCAACTTCAAGCCGAAAGCTTCATCATCATCTACTCCAACCGATGAGACCATCAAGACAAGTTCCATCAAATGTTTCACATGCGGAAGCCGAGGCCACAAGTCCATCGAGTGCACAAACAAGCGCACCATGATCCTCAACGACGACGGAACCCATGACTCCATGAGTGAAGGAGAAATGGAAGCCCTTGAGCAAGTGGCCATGCACCGACAAGTGAACAACGAAGACGAAGATGATCAAGTATTTTGTGATGAAGATTCAAGTCCCTCTCTTGTTGTCTCCAAGGTCTTGGCTCTTCAATATCAACAAGACGAAGATCAGAGATGCCATATCTTCCACATAAAGGCCGGCATCAACGGACGGTCCGTCAAGGTCATCTTCGATGATGAGGACATCAATACAATTGTTACACCCACAGCCCCTGCTGCTATACATACTGGACCAATTACTAGAGCTCGTGCACGCCAACTAAATTACCAGGTACTTTCGTTTCTTGGTAATGATTCTAATGTTCATGAGAATATGATGCTGCCTAAATTGGATACATTTGTTTTGTTTACAAATGAAGGGTCTAGCTTGGAGAAGGATGAACATTGGAGCAAGAACAAGCATGGAGATGATGGCATGCGCAAGGGGAAGAAGAACGGAGTTACAAGTGATGATTTCAGGACTTTGAAGCCACCATAATGGGTGCATGAAGCCTTGGACGAAATATACAAGATGCCACTTCATAAATTTCGTCCCGAGGCTATTTTAGGTGCTGCGTCACCTTATTATTGGGCCAGGCCCATGTAATTTCGAAATACATAAGTATAGGCTATTTTTAGAGTCCGTATGTGTGGGGAAACAAGAGATAGGGTTGATTTCGGACCCCTCCACCAAGGGCCACGAAATTCCCCCCCCCCCCCTCTTCCTCCATATATACAGCCCTTAGGGCATCGTTTAGACTTTGGGTTTTGTTTAGATTAAAAGTTCGCCATAGCTGCAACTTCGCGTACTTCGTTTGTGTTCAACGACCAGACAAAGGCGTCACAGAACCCCACCTTGATCAATAAAGCTTTCATCTTATATTCGCAATATCCAGATTGCAATCTTAGTTTCTTGCTTGTTCTTCGTTTGCTCGCAGGAAACAGACCCTCGTGGTCAGGTTGATCGTGCTCCGGCGTGGTCAATAACCTCTCGGAGTTGGTTTAGCGATTGCTAAGGCGCGACGTCCTCGCACGTTCGTAGTCGGATCGTCAAAGTCGACTTCCAACAAAGCGAAATCCACCATCTCATCGAAAGACGGGACACCTTTGCCTCTATCAAGTGGTATCAGATTTCCAGGTTGCTCGGTGAGATTTTACAGTTTTTCGTAGTTTAGATCGAGTCTGTTCTTCATACCTATAGTCCACGAAAAAGCCACAAAAAAAATTAGGGTTAGTTCATCATATCCGAACCAATCTGAGCCTTTGCATAATCTTTTTAGGGTTTTGCTTTGTTGAATTTGCGGTTGCATCGTCGTGTCTAGTTGCTGGTCTTAGAGTCTAGTCTTTTAGAGTTTCGAGTTCTGGTCATAAGTTGTCACGCCGCCGCCGCACCATCATCATCGCCCCTGCCATCTACCACCACCGCTCCGAATCCGTATCCATATACCACCACCAATCCGTGTCCATATACCACCACCGATCCATATCCATATACTACCACCACCGCTGCCATATACCACCACCATATATCCACCACCAATCCGAGTTCCTTGATTATTAGGGTTGTTTTCGAGATCCATCTAGTTTCCGATTCGTGTTTCCTTGCCGGAGTAGGTTTCGGAAAAAAAAAGAGTCGGGAAGCCACGCTCCGTTTAGGCCCAAAAATTTTCGAAAACGCATTTTTCGAAAAAATTTCTGGCTATCCTATTTTTAGGTGTTTCTGAGTGTTTTGAGACAGGTGCCATTATAGGAAGTTTTTTCTTGACCCGTTTCCAGTTTTTGGGTCCGGGCAGTCAAAAAAAAAATTGGTCGAAAAAATTCCGTGCCCATCCTGTCAGTTTGAGCTAAGAAGAGTTTTGAGACACTCGCCATTATAGTGATTTTTCGCAAAAAAAAAGCAGCGCAAAAAAAAGAGCGCAAAAAAAAGCAGCGCAAAAAAAAAGAGCGAAAAAAAATATATTCAGAGTGTGCTTTTCCCTTGTTTACGTGCCGCGCCGTGATTTTGTTGGTGTTCTAGGCTCGCGTCTCTAGCACAGTCTAGCCTAGGACCAGCACAGTACCGTCGTGAGCGTTTATTCAACTTTGCATCTCTGAATTGATTATTGCTGACCCTTTTTGCTACCATACTATAAGCCTTCCCAGCTCCACATACATCTACGTCGTGTGTTTGACTCTCCCTGGTAATCGCTCTATCCAAGCTTTGAGAGTTTTTGACTACAACGGTTGCCGATCACCGCCTGCTGCTGGGTAAGAACTGGTAAGAATTTGAGATTTGCTTGACGGATTTGTGATACACCACCACCACTTCTTAGTAGTCTGTAGGATCATATTCTTGTGTGTTTCTATTGCTGCTAACCATGCCAGGATCACAAGCCGACGAGATTGACTGGGAGAATTTTATCGAACAAGGAGCTTCATGATAAGTTTCAGCAAATGATGACTGAACAGGTGCAAGATGTGCTGAACAATTTTGAAGAGGCCATGGAGAAGATCACTGGCCTTGAGAAGACGTTCGAAACAAAGCTCGATAACAAGTTTAATGAATTGCTCGCGCGTCTTCCACCACCACCACCCGCTGCACCTAACGCACCTCTCCAACAACAACAACAACGACTACCTCCACGTCGCGAAGCAGACCTCCGCCGAGCAAGCCGTGTTCCTCTTGCGTTTGGCCAAACTGTTGGTGCTGCTGTTGATACTTCTGTGGCTCCTGCTGCTGATGCGGAGGAGGATGATTATGTGGGAGATTATGAGGATGAGGTTGATCAAAATCAACACTACATGCAGCCACCTGTACCACCACCAGCAGGTTGACCTCAGGTATATATTCGTAATGGTAGGCATGCACCACCACCTCAGGTACGAGATGATGTCCATATTCCTAAACTGAAATTGAATATTCCACCATTTGAGGGTAGATATGTTCCTGATATATATCTTACTTGGGAGTTAGAAACTGAACAACGATTTACATGTTTACAATATCCTGAGGAGAGACGAGTTGCTGCTGCTGTTTGTGCTTTCACTAGTTTTGCATGTGTATGGTGGTCTGAACATTGTAGATTATATCCTATTCCAACTACTTGGGCTGCTTTGAAAACTGCTATGCGTACGCGTTGGGTTCCACCATATTATCAACGTGAATTGCTTCAAAAATTGCAGCGTTTAAGACAAGGGAAAAATTCTGTAGAAGAATATTATCAGGAATTACAAACTGGCATGATTAGATGTGGTATTGTTGAGGAGAATGAAGCTATGCTTGCATGTTTTCTGGGTGGATTAAATAGAGAGATTCAGACCATTTTAGACTATAAGGAGTATACTAATATCACTCGTTTATTCCATCTTGCTTGTAAAGCTGAACGTGAAGTGCAGGATCGACAAGCATTAGGGCGAACTAACTTTTCTGCAGGCCGACCTTCATCATGGACACCACGTGCATCTTCTACTTCAACTGCACCAGCACCTCCATCCGGTGCCACCTCCAGCCGTGATACAAGAAAACAGGCACAACCACCATTATCTGCCAAGAGCGCACCTGCGGGGCCTGCACAGCGTTCTTTTTCTTCCATGGCATCAACAGGGCACACAAGTGATATTATTTGTCGTCGTTGTAAGGGAGGAGGTCACTATGCGAGAGAATGCAAATCTCCGCGTGTGATGATTGCTACCGCGGATGGTGGATATGAGTCCGCTAGTGACTATGATGAGGAGACTTTGGCTCTTATTACACGTGAAGAACATGGTGGAGATGATTCTGATCATGAGACGCAATACATGGCTCCTGAAGACGCTGACAGGTATGAATGTTTAGTTGCTCAACGTGTTTTGAGTGTGCAGGTCACACAAGCTGAGCAAAATCAGAGGCACAATTTGTTCCATACCAAGGGAGTTGTGAAGGAACGTTCTGTGCGCGTCATCATAGACGGAGGGAGCTGCAACAACTTGGCTAGCATGGAGATGGTGGAGAAGCTTTCTCTCACCACAAGACCACATCCACATCCTTACTACATCCAATGGTTCAACAACAGCGGCAAGGTTAAGGTAACACGTACTGTTCGTGTGCATTTTAGTATCTCTACATATGCTGATTATGTTGATTGTGATGTGGTACCTATGCAAGCATGTTCCTTATTACTTGGTAGACCATGGCAATTTGATAAAAATTCTGTACACCATGGTAGAAACAATCACTATACTCTTGTTCATAAGGATAAAAATATTACTTTGCTTCCTATGACTCCCGATTCCATTTTGAAAGATGATATTAATAGAGCTAATAAAGCACAACAGGAGAAGAATAAGAGTGAAAATCAGATTGTGGCAAAAGAATTTGAGCAACAAATGAAGCCTAATAATAAGCCATCTAGTGTTGCTTCTGAAATTAAATTGAAAAGTGCATGTTTATTTGCCACCAAATCTGATATTGATGAGCTAGATTTCAGCAAATCTGTTTGCTATGCTTTTGTGTGTAAAGAGGCATTATTTTCATTCGAGGACGTGCCTTCCTCTTTGCCTCCTGCTGTAACTAACATTTTGCAGGAGTTCGCTGACGTTTTTCCACAAGACGTGCCACCGGGATTACCGCCTATTCGAGGGATTGAGCATCAGATTGACTTAATTCCCGGTGCTTCACTGCCAAACCGTGCACCATACTGTACCAATCCAGAGGAGACGAAGGAGATTATGCGTCAAGTACAAGAGCTTCTCGACAAAGGTTATATACGCGAATCCCTTAGTCCTTGTGTTGTTCCTATTATTCTAGTGCCGAAAAAGGATGGTACATCACGTATGTGTGTTGATTGTAGAGGCATTAATAATATTACTATTCGTTATCGTCATCCTATTCCTAGGCTAGATGATATGCTTGATGAATTGAGTGGCTCTACAATATTCTCCAAAGTTGATTTGCGTAGTGGCTACCATCAAATTCGTATGAAATTGGGAGATGAATGGAAAACAGCATTTAAAACTAAGTTTGGATTATATGAGTGGTTAGTCATGCCTTTTGGGTTAACTAATGCACCTAGTACTTTCATGAGATTAATGAACGAAGTTTTACGTTCTTTCATTGGACGATTTGTGGTAGTTTACTTTGATGACATATTGATTTATAGCAGATCTTTGGAGGAACATTTGGAACATTTACGTGCTGTTTTTATTGCTCTACGTGATGCACGTTTGTTTGGTAACCTTGGGAAGTGCACCTTTTGCACCGACCGAGTATCTTTTCTTGGCTATGTTGTTACTCCACAGGGAATTGAAGTTGATAAAGCCAAGATTGAAGCTATTGAGAGTTGGCCGCAGCCCAAAACGGTCACACAAGTGAGGAGTTTTCTTGGCCTCGCTGGATTCTATAGGCGTTTTGTGAGAGATTTCAGCACCATTGCTGCACCTCTCAATGAGCTTACAAAGAAAGATGTGCCTTTTCTTTGGGGTACCGCACAGGAAGAAGCCTTCACGGTATTGAAAGATAAGTTGACACATGCTCCTTTACTCCAACTTGCTGATTTTAATAAGACTTTTGAGCTTGAAAGTGATGATGCTGTTAATGTTGCTGATTTGTTCTTTCGTGAAATTATTCGCTTGCATGGTGTGCCAAATACTATTGTTTCAGATCGTGATACTAAATTTCTTAGCCACTTTTGGAGATGTTTATGGGCTAAGTTGGGGACTAAACTGCTTTTTAGTACTACTTGTCACCCCCAAACTGATGGACAAACTGAAGTAGTCAATAGAACGTTGTCTACTATGCTTAGGGCTGTTTTGAAGAATAATAAGAAAATGTGGGAGGAATGCTTGCCTCATTTTGAATTTGCTTATAATCGTTCATTGCATTCTACTACTAAGATGTGCCCTTTTGAAGTTGTGTATGGTTTCCTACCTCGTGCACCTATTGATTTGTTGCCTCTTCCATCTTCGGAGAAGGTTAATTTTGATGCTAAACAACGTGCTGAATTGATTTTAAAAATGCATGAGTTAACTAAGGAAAACATTGAGCGTATGAATGCTAAATATAAACTTGCTGGAGATAAGGGTAGAAAACATGTTGTGTTTGCACCTGGAGATCTTGTTTGGTTACATTTGCGTAAGGATAGATTTCCTGATTTGCGCAAATCAAAGCTAATGCCACGTGCTGATGGTCCCTTTAAGGTGTTAGAGAAAATAAATGATAATGCATATAAACTTGAGCTGCCTGCAGATTTTGGGGTTAGTCCCACTTTTAACATTGCAGATTTGAAGCCTTATTTGGGTGAGGAAGATGAACTTCCGTCGAGGACGACTTCATTTCAAGAAGGGGAGGATGATGAGGACATCAATACAATTGTTACACCCACAGCCCCTGCTGCTATACATACTGGACCAATTACTAGAGCTCGTGCACGCCAACTAAATTACCAGGTACTTTCGTTTCTTGGTAATGATTCTAATGTTCATGAGAATATGATGCTGCCTAAATTGGATACATTTGTTTTGTTTACAAATGAAGGGTCTAGCTTGGAGAAGGATGAACATTGGAGCAAGAACAAGCATGGAGATGATGGCATGCGCAAGGGGAAGAAGAACGGAGTTACAAGTGATGATTTCAGGACTTTGAAGCCACCATAATGGGTGCATGAAGCCTTGGACGAAATATACAAGATGCCACTTCATAAATTTCGTCCCGAGGCTATTTTAGGTGCTGCGTCACCTTATTATTGGGCCAGGCCCATGTAATTTCGAAATACATAAGTATAGGCTATTTTTAGAGTCCGTATGTGTGGGGAAACAAGAGATAGGGTTGATTTCGGACCCTCCACCAAGGGCCACGAAATTCCCCCCTCTTCCTCCATATATACAGCCCTTAGGGCATCGTTTAGACTTTGGGTTTTGTTTAGATTAAAAGTTCGCCGTAGCTGCAACTTCGCGTACTTCGTTTGTGTTCAACGACCAGACAAAGGCGTCACAGAACCCCACCTTGATCAATAAAGCTTTCATCTTATATTCGCAATATCCAGATTGCAATCTTAGTTTCTTGCTTGTTCTTCGTTTGCTCGCAGGAAACAGACCCTCGTGGTCAGGTTGATCGTGCTCCGGCGTGGTCAATAACCTCTCGGAGTTGGTTTAGCGATTGCTAAGGCGCGATGTCCTCGCACGTTCGTAGTCGGATCGTCAAAGTCGACTTCCACCAAAGCAAAATCCACCATCTCATCGAAAGACGGGACACCTTTGCCTCTATCAAGTGGTATCAGATTTCCAGGTTGCTCGGTGAGATTTTACAGTTTTTAGTAGTTTAGATCGAGTCTGTTCTTCATACCTACAGTCCACGAAAAAGCCACAAAAAAAAATTAGGGTTAGTTCATCATATCCGAACCAATGTGAGCCTTTGCATAATCTTTTTAGGGTTTTGCTTTGTTGAATTTGCGGTTGCATCGTCGTGTCTAGTTGCTGGTCTTAGAGTCTAGTCTTTTAGAGTTTCGAGTTCTGGTCATAAGTTGTCACGCCGCCGCCGCACCATCATCATCGCCCCTGCCATCTACCACCACCGCTCCGAATCCGTATCCATATACCACCACCAATCCGTGTCCATATACCACCACCGATCCATATCCATATACTACCACCACCGCTGCCATATACCACCACCATATATCCACCACCAATCCGAGTTCCTTGATTATTAGGGTTGTTTTCGAGATCCATCTAGTTTCCGATTCGTGTTTCCTTGCCGGAGTAGGTTTCGGAAAAAAAAAGAGTCGGGTAGCCACGCTCCGTTTAGGCCCAAAATTTTTCGAAAACGCATTTTTCGAAAAAATTTCTGGCTATCCTATTTTTAGGTGTTTCTGAGTGTTTTGAGACAGGTGCCATTATAGGAAGTTTTTTTTGACCCGTTTCCAGTTTTTGGGTCCGGGCAGTCGAAAAAAAAAAATTGGTCGAAAAAATTTCGTGCCCATCCTGTCAGTTTGAGCTAGGAAGAGTTTTGAGACACTCGCCATTATAGTGATTTTTCGCAAAAAAAAAAGCAGCGCAAAAAAAAAGAGCGCAAAAAAAAAGAGCGAAAAAAAATATTCAGAGTGTGCTTTTCCCTTGTTTACGTGCCGCGCCGTGATTTTGTTAGTGTTCTAGGCTCGCGTCTCTAGCACAGTCTAGCCTAGGACCAGCACAGTACCGTCGTTGAGCGTTTATTCAACTTTGCATCTCTGAATTGATTATTGCTGACCCTTTTTGCTACCATATTATAAGCCTTCCCAGCTCCACATACATCTACGTCGTGCGTTTGACTCTCCCTGGTAATCGCTCTATCCAAGCTTTGAGAGTTTTTGACTACAACGGTTGCCGATCACCGCCTGCTGCTGGGTAAGAACTGGTAAGAATTTGAGATTTGCTTGACGGATTTGTGACACCCACCACCACCTGATGAGGACATCAATACAATTGTTACACCCACAGCCCCTGCTGCTATACATACTGGACCAGTTACTAGAGCTCGTGCACGCCAACTAAATTACCAGGTACTTTCGTTTCTTGGTAATGATTCTAATGTTCATGAGAATATGATGCTGCCTAAATTGGATACATTTGTTTTGCTTACAAATGAAGGGCCTAGCTTGGAGAAGGATGAACATTGGAGCAAGAACAAGCATGGAGATGATGGCATGCGCAAGGGGAACAAGAACGGAGTTACAAGTGATGATTTCAGGACTTTGAAGCCACCATAATGGGTGCATGAAGCCTTGGACGAAATATACAAGATGCCACTTCATAAATTTCGTCCCGAGGCTATTTTAGGTGCTGCGTCACCTTATTATTGGGCCAGGCCCATGTAATTTCGAAATACATAAGTATAGGCTATTTTTAGAGTCCGTATGTGTGGGGAAACAAGGGATAGGGTTGATTTCGGACCCCTCCACCAAGGGCCACGAAATTCCCCCCTCTTCCTCCATATATACAGCCCTTAGGGCATCGTTTAGACTTTGGGTTTTGTTTAGATTAAAAGTTCGCCATAGCTGCAACTTCGCGTACTTCGTTTGTGTTCAACGACCAGACAAAGGCGTCACAGAACCCCACCTTGATCAATAAAGCTTTCATCTTATATTCGCAATATCCAGATTGCAATCTTAGTTTCTTGCTTGTTCTTCGTTTGCTCGCAGGAAACAGACCCTCGTGGTCAGGTTGATCGTGCTCCGGCGTGGTCAATAACCTCTCGGAGTTGGTTTAGCGATTGCTAAGGCGCGACGTCCTCGCACGTTCGTAGTCGGATCGTCAAAGTCGACTTCCACCAAAGCGATATCCATCATCTCATCGAAAGATCGGGACCCTCGCCGCTATCAATTAAATAGAGAGATTCAGACCATTCTAGACTATAAGGAGTATACTAATATCACTCGTTTATTCCATCTTGCTTGTAAAGCTGAACGTGAAGTGCAGGATCGACAAGCATTGGGGCGAACTAACTTTTCTGCAGGCCGACCTTCATCATGGACACCACGTGCATCTTCTACTTCAACTGCACCAGCACCTCCATCCGGTGCCACCTCCAGCCGTGATACAAGAAAACAGGCACAACCACCATTATCTGCCAAGAGCGCACCTGCGGGGCCTGCACAGCGTTCTTCTTCTTCCATGGCATCAACAGGGCACACAAGTGATATTATTTGTCGTCGTTGTAAGGGAGGAGGTCATTATGCGAGAGAATGCAAATCTCCGCGTGTGATGATTGCTACCGCGGATGGTGGATATGAGTCCGCTAGTGACTATGATGAGGAGACTTTGGCTCTTATTACACGTGAAGAACATGCTGGAGATGATTCTGATCATGAGACGCAATACATGGCTCCTGAAGACGCTGACAGGTATGAATGTTTAGTTGCTCAACGTGTTTTGAGTGTGCAGGTCACACAAGCTGAGCAAAATCAGAGGCACAATTTGTTCCATACCAAGGGAGTTGTGAAGGAACGTTCTGTGCGCGTCATCATAGACGGAGGGAGCTGCAACAACTTGGCTAGCATGGAGATGGTGGAGAAGCTTTCTCTCACCACAAGACCACATCCACATCCTTACTACATCCAATGGTTCAACAACAGCGGCAAGGTTAAGGTAACACGTACTATTCGTCTGCATTTTAGTATCTCTACATATGCTGATTATGTTGATTGTGATGTGGTACCTATGCAAGCATGTTCCTTATTACTTGGTAGACCATGGCAATTTGATAAAAATTCTGTACACCATGGTAGAAACAATCACTATACTCTTGTTCATAAGGATAAAAATATTACTTTGCTTCCTATGACTCCCGATTCCATTTTGAAAGATGATATTAATAGAGCTAATAAAGCACAACAGGAGAAGAATAAGAGTGAAAATCAGATTGTGGCAAAAGAATTTGAGCAACAAATGAAGCCTAATAATAAGTCATCTAGTGTTGCTTCTGAAATTAAATTGAAAAGTGCATGTTTATTTGCCACCAAATCTGATATTGATGAGCTAGATTTCAGCAAATCTGTTTGCTATGCTTTTGTGTGCAAAGAGGCATTATTTTCATTCGAGGACGTGCCTTCCTCTTTGCCTCCTGCTGTCACTAACATTTTGCAGGAGTTCGCTGACGTTTTTCCACAAGACGTGCCACCGGGATTACCGCCTATTCGAGGGATTGAGCATCAGATTGACTTAATTCCCGGTGCTTCACTGCCAAACCGTGCACCATACCGTACCAATCCAGAGGAGACGAAGGAGATTATGCGTCAAGTACAAGAGCTTCTCGACAAAGGTTATATACGCGAATCCCTTAGTCCTTGTGCTGTTCCTATTATTCTAGTGCCGAAAAAGGATGGTACATCACGTATGTGTGTTGATTGTAGAGGCATTAATAATATTACTATTCGTTATCGTCATCCT